>NW_023330940.1:0-55380 GCF_011100685.1 Canis lupus familiaris
TCCAGGTGAGGCCAACCTGCAGGCCAGAGTCACCAGACAGGTGAGGGCCCTAGTGGGGACCGGAGTCTCCAGGTAAATGTGAGTCTACAAGAACACCACAGTCACAGGTCCAGGTTGTGGTTCATGTGGGAACGAGAGTCACCATGTCCAGGTGAGACCCAGGTGGGGACCACAGTCACCAGGTCCAGATTGAGGCCTAGGTGGCGGGACCAGAGTCATCAGGACCAGTTGAGGCCAAAGAGTGGAGCAAAGTGATCATGTCCAGGTGTGAGGCGCAGGTGGGGAACAGTGTAACCATGATCATTGATGCCAGGTGGGAAAAGAGTCAAGGTCCAGACAAGGCCTGAGTGAGGAGTAGATTCACCAGGTATTTTGGAGGCCCAGTTGAGGACCAGTGTCCCCAGCTCCGGGTGAGTCCCAGAGGGGGACCAGAGTCACGCGGTTTTGGTGATATCCAGGTGGGGGACCAGGGTCACCACGTCAGGGTGAGGCCCAGAGTGGGACGAGAATCACTAGGTCCAGGTGAGGCCCGATGTGGAACTGAGAAACCAGGTCCCATGATGCCCATATGAGGACCTGAGTCACCAGGTCCAGGTGAGGTCCCTGTGGGAACCAGTCACCTCGTCCTGGTGAGGCCAGGTGGGACCACAGTCACCGGTCCTGGTGAGGCCCAGGTATATAACAGAGTATCCAGCTCCCAATGATGCCAAAGTAAGGACCAGAGTCAACAGGTCCAGGAGAGGCCCAAATATGTTCAGAGTCATTGTGTTCCAGGTGAGGCCAGTTGGAGCCCAGAGGAACCAGGTCCAGGAGAGCCCCATATGGGAACCAGAGCCACCAGATCCAGGTGAGGTCCAGGTGGGACCACAGTCACAAGGTCCAGGTGTGGCGCAGGTGGCAACAGAATTCAACATGTCCAGGTGTGGCCAGGTGGTGAGCTTTCACCAGATCCATGTGAGGAATATCTAAGGACCAGATTCACCAGGCCCAAATGAAGCCCATGGGGTGACCAGAGTCACCAGGTAAGGGTGAGGCCCGAGGGGGAACCAGAGTAACCAGTTTAGTTTGTGGCCCAGAATGGGACCAGACGTCCCTGGTCAGAGTGAGGCCCAGGTGTGGAATAGAGTATCCAGGTCCCAATGATGCCTGGGTGAGGATCAGAGTCACTAGGGCCATGTAGGCCCAGATGGGGAACAGAATCACTAGGTCCTGTTGAGGCATAGAATAAGACCACAGTCAGCAGTATCATTTGAACCCCTTACCAGAACCAGAGCCACTCTATCCAGCTGAGTCCCAGGTCCATGTGAGACTCACTTGAGGACCAGATCATCAGGTCGAATTGAGGCATAGCTGGGGACAAGAGTCACCAGGTCTGGGTGGCAGCCTAGGTGGGGCAAGATTCAGCAGTTCTGAGTTAGGTCAAAGTGGGGACGAGAGACGCCAGGTCCAGGTGAGGCCAAACTGAGGACCAGAGTCACCAGATCCAGGTGAGGTCCATGTGGGAAAGAGAGTCACCAGGTCCAGGAGAGGTCCAGGTGGGGACCAGAGTCACCAGATCCAGGTGAAGTCCAGGTGGGTACCAGAGTCACCAGACCCAGGTGATGCCAGGTGGGGACCAGAGTCACTAGGTCCAGATGAGACCCAGGTGAGGACCAGTGTTATCAGTACACGTGAGGCCCCGGTGGTGATCAGAGGCAACAGGTCCATGTGAGGCCGGCGGGGACCATGGCCAACAGGTCTCTTGAGACCCAGGTTGGGAACACAGTAACCAGGTCCAGGTGAGTGCCCTGTGGTGACAAGAGTCACCAGGTCCCGGTGAGGCCCATGTGGGCACCAGGATCACCATGTCCCAGGGGGAGGCCCTTGAAAGTACCAGAGTCAACATTTCGAGGTCAGGCGGAGGTGGCAAACCAGGGTGAGCAGGTCCAAGTCAGTCCAAAGTGGGGTTCACAGTCACTAGGGCATGGTGAGATCCAGAGGGGGACCAGAGTCACTTGGTCCAGGTGAGGTCCAGTGTGAAACACAGTGACCGGGTCCCAATTTTGCCCAGTTGAGGACCATGATCAACAGGGCCAGGTGAGGCCCAGATGGGGGACCGGAGTCCCCAAATCCAGGTGAAGCCCAGGTGGGGACCACAGTCACCAGATCCAGGGTAGTCTCAGGTGCAGACCAGAATCACCAGGTCCAGGTGAGTTGTAGGTGGGACCACAGTCACAAGGTCCAGGTGAGGCGCAGGTGACAACAGGATTCACCAAGTCCAGGTGAGGCCCACGTGGTGACCAGTCACCAGATCCAGGTGCAGACCAGCTAAGGACCAGAATCACCAGGCCCTAGTGAAGCCCAGGGGTGACCAGAGTCACCAGGTAAAAGTGAGGCCCAGAGGGGAACCAGAGTAACCAGTTTAGTTTGAGGCCCAGAATGGGACCAGAAGTCCCTGTTCAAAGTGAGGCACAGGTGTGAAATAGAGTATCCAGGGTGAGGATCTTTCGGTCCATCACCCAATGATGCCTGGGTGAGGACCAGAGGCCACTAGAGCCATGCAGGCCCAGTTGGGGAACAGAAGTACTAGGTCCTGTGTGGCATAGAATAAGACCACAGTCAGCAGTATCAGGTGAGCCCCTTGTAGACGAGAGCCACTCTATCCAGCTGAGTCCCAGGTCCATGTGAGGCCCACGTGAAGACCAGCTCTTCATCAGTGTCGAGTTGAGGCATAGCTGGGGACAAGAGTCACCAGGTCTGGGTGCGGCGTAGGTGGGGCAAATTCAGCAGTTCTGAGTTAGGTCAAAAAGGGGACGAGAGACACCAGGTCCAGGTGAGGCCAAACTGAGGACCAGAGTCACCAGATCCATGTGAGGTCCATGTTGGAAATGAGAGTCACCAGGTCCAAGAGAGGTCCAGGTGTGGACCAGAGTTACCAGGTACACGTGAGGCCCTGGTGAGGATCAGAGGCAACAGGTCCATGTGAGGCCGCCTTGGGGACCATGGTCAACAGGTCTACTTGAGGCCCAGGTGTGGAATAGAGTAAGCAGGTCCAGGTGAGTCCCCGGAGGTGACAAGAGTCACCACCGTCCAGGGGAGGCCAGTTGGGGACCAGGATCACCAGGTCCAGGGTAGGGCCTTGAAAGAACCAGAGTCAACAGTTCGAGGTCAGGCGGCAGGTGGCAACCGGGGTCAGCAGGTCCAAGTCAGGCCAAAGTGGGGTTCACAGTCACTAGGGCACGGTGACACCCAGAGGGTACCAGAGTCACCTGGTCCAGGTGAGGTCCAGTTGTGGAACACAGTCACCGGGGTCCCAATTTGCCCAGTTGTGGACGATGGTCACCAGGACCAGGTGAGGCCCAGATGCGGATTGGAGTCCCCAAATCCAGGTGAAGACCAGGTGGGGACCACAGTCACCAGATCCAGGATAGTCTCATGTCAGACCAGATTCACCAGGTCCAGGTGAGTTGCAGGGTGGCAACCACACTCACCAGATCCCGGTGAGACCCTGGTGGGACCAGAGTCACGAGGTACATGAGAAGCTAAAAACAATGCAGCCACTAGTTCCACGTGATGTCCACGTGGGAACGAGAATCACCAGTTACACGTGAGGACCTGGTGGGGATCCGACTCACCATGTCCAGGTGAGACCCAGGTGGGAACCAGTTTCACCATGTCCAGGTGTGGCACCGTTGAGACCAGAGTTAATAGGTCGGCTGGGTCAATGTTAGTGGAACAGGGTAACCATATCCTGATGCTACCCCGCTGGGTACCAGATACACCAGGTCCTGGTGAGGCCCAGGTGGGACCAGAGACATGGGTCCAGTTGAGGTCCCATGAAAACCACAGTAACCAGTCAAGTGAGGCCATGCTTAGGATCAGAGTCACCAGGTACAGGGTGAAGCCCAAGTGGAGACAGAGTCACCTGGTACAGAAGAGGCCAAAGTCAGGAACAGAGTTACCAGGATCAGGGCAGAGTCCCAGTGGGATAGAGTAACCATGTCCCGATGATGCCCAGGGAGGGAGCAGAGTAACCATGTCCCGGATGATGCCCAGGGAGGGAGCAGAGTCACCATGTCCAAATGAGGCCCAGGTGGAGCATATTCACTAGGTCCAGGTGAGGCCCAGTTGAGGACCAGAGTCACAAGGTCAAGTTGAGGCCTAGAGTGGTACCAGATTCACCTGGTCTAGGTGACATCCAGATGGGGACCAGAGTCACCATGTCAGTCTGAGGCCCCAAGGGGTTCCATAGTCATCATGTCCCGGTGAGGCTGAGGTTTGGAACACAGTATCCAGGTCATAATGGTCCACAGGTGAGGGCCAGAGTCACCAGATCTCGGTGAGGCCCAGTTAGGTTCAGAGTCACAAGTTCAAGGTGAGGCCAAGAAGGAGTCCACAGCAATTCAGGTCCAGGTGGGGAACAAAGTCACGAGAGACTGGGTGAGGCCCAAGATGGGGACCAGATTCACCAGGCCATGTGATTCCCAGGTGGTGACCAGAGATACCAGTTCCGGTTGAGGACCCAGGTAAGGACCAGATTCACCAGGTCCAAGTGAGGCCCACGTGGGGATCTGTGTCACCAGGTATGGGTGAGGCCCAGTTGGCAACCCCCACTCACCAGGTCCAGGTGAGGCCCAAACTGCAGGCCCATGCTGTGGAACCATGTCCCGATGATGCCCAGGTAGGGACCAGAGTCACCAGGTTCAAATGAGGCCCAGATGGAGCATATTCACTAGGTCCAGTTGAGGCCCAGTTGAGGACCATAGTCACCAGATCTGGTTTGACGCCTAGAGGGGTGGTACCAGAATCACCTGGTGCAGGTGACATCCAGATGGAGACCAGAGTCACCAGGTCAGGGTGAGGCCCAGAGAGCTTCCAAGTCATCATGTCCAGACGAAGCTCAGGTGTGGAACAGAGTCACCAGGTAACCAATGATGCCCAGGTAAGGACCAGAGTCACCAAGGTATGGGTGACGCGCAAATAGGATCAGAGTCATCAGTTCCAGGTGAGGCCAAGAAAGAGTCCCACAGCAATCAGGTCCAGGTGGGGAACAGGGTCAACAGGACTGGGCGAGGACCAGATGGGACCAGATTCACCAGGTCCAGTTGAGTCCCAGGTGGTGACCAGAGTCCCAGGGTCTGGGAGATGACCAGGTAAGGACCAGATTCACCAGGTCCAAGAGGCCCCGTGGGGACCTGAGTCACCAGGTATGGGTGACGCCCAGGTGGCAACCCCACTCACAAGGTCCAGGTGAGGCCAAACTGCAGGTCAGAGTCACCAGATTTTGGTGAGTGAGCCCTAGTGGGGACTGGAGTCAGCAGGTAAATATGAGTCTACAAGAACACCACAGTCACCACTGTAGGTGTGGTTCATTGTGGGAACGAGAATAACCAGTTTCAGGTGAGACCCAGGTGAGGACCACAGTCAGCAGGTCCAGATTGAGGCCTAGGTGGGGGAACCAGAGTCATCAGGACAGTTGAGGCCAAAGTTGTGGAGCAAAGTTATCATGTCCACGTGAGTCCCGGTGGGGAACAGAGTAACATGTTCCATTGATGCCAGGTTGGAAATGAGTCACAAGGTCCAGACGAGGACTAATTGAGGAGTAGATTCACCAGGTCCTGTTGAGGTCCAGTTGAGGACGAGTATCCCCAGCTCCGGGTGAATCCCAGAGGGGGACCAGAGTCACCCGGTTTTCTGGTGATATCCAGGTGGGGACCAGAGTCACCACGTGAGGGTGAGACCCAGAGGGGAACGAGAATCACTAGGACCAGGTGTGGTCCCGATGTGGAACTGAGAAACCAGGTCCCATGATGCCCATATGAGGACCTGAGTCACCAGGTCCAGGTGAGATCTCTGTGGGAATCAGTCACCTCGTCCAGGTGAGGCCCAGGTGGGACCACAGTCACCAGGTCCAGGTGAGGCCAGGTATATAAGAGAGTATGCAGGGTCCCAATGATGCCCAGGTAAAGACCAGAGTCAACAGGTCCAGAGAGGCCCAAATATGGATCAGAGTCATTGTGTTCCAGGTGAGGTCTGATGGAGACCACAGGAACCAGGTCCAGGAGAGCCCCATATGGGAACCAGAGCCACCAGATCCAGGTGAATTCCAGGTGGGACCACAGTCACAAGGTCCATGTGAGGTGCAGGTGGCAACAGGATTCACCAAGTCCAGGGGAGGCCCAGGTGGCGACCAGTCACCAATTCCAGGTGAGGACCAGCTAAGGTCCAGATCACCAGGCCCAGTGAAGTCCAAGGGGTGACCAGAGTCACCAGGTATGGGTGAGGCCAGAGGGGGAACCAGAGTAATCAGTTTAGTTTGAGGCCCAGAATGGGACCAGAGGTCCCTGGTCAGAGTGAGGCCCAGGTGTGGAATAGGAGTATCTAGGTCGCAATGATGCCTAGTGAGGACCAGAGTCAATAGGGCCATGCAGGCCCAGATTGGGAACAGAATCACTAGGTCCTGGTGAGGCATAGAATAAGACCACAGTCACCAGTATCAGGTGAGCCCCTTGTGGGAACCAGAGTCACTCTATCCAGCTGAGTCCCAGGTGATGTGAGGCCCAGGTGAGGACCAGATTCATCAGGACGAATTGAGGCATAGCTGGGGACAAGAGTCACCAGGTCTGGGTGCGGCCTAGTGGGGCAAGATTCAGCAGTTCTGAGTTAGATCAAAGTGGGGATGAGAGACACCAGGTCCAGGTGAGGCCTAACTGAGGACCAGAGTCACCAGATCCAGGTGAGGTCCATTTTGGAAAGAGAGTCACCAAGTCCAAGAGAGGTCCAGGTGGGGACTAGATTCACCAGATCCAGGTGAAGTCCAGGTGGGGACCAGGGTCACCAGATACAGGTGAAGCCCAGGTGGGGACCAGAGTCACTAGGTGCAGATGAGGCCCAGGTGAGGACCAGAGTTACCAGGTACACGTTTGGCCCCGGTGGGGATCGGCGGCAAGAGGTCCATGTGAGGCCGGCTTGGGGACCATGGTCAACAGGGACTATTTGAGGCCCAGGTGTGGAACACAGTAAGCAGGGTCCAGGTGAGTCCCCGGTGGTGACAAGAATCACCACGTCCAGGTGAGGCCAGTGGGGACCAGGATCACCAGGGACAGGGGAGGCCCTTGAAAGAACCAGAGTCAACATTGGAGGTCAGGAGCAGTTGGCAACCAGTGTCCGCAGGTCCAAGTCAGGCCAAAGAGTGGTTCACAGTAACGAGGGGCACGGTGAGACCCAGAGGGGGACCAGAGTCACCTGGTCCAGGTGACATCCAATTGTGGAACACAGTCACGTTTCCCAATTTTGCCCAGTTGTGGTACCATGATCAACAGTGCCAGGTGAGGCCCAGATGGGGACCAGAGTCCCCAAATCCAGGTGAAGCCCAGGTGGGGACCACAGTCACCATATCCAGGGTAGTCTCAGGTGCAGACCAGAATCACCAGGTCCAGGTGAGGTGCAGGTGGTAACAACACTCACCAGGTCCCGGTGAGGCCCTGGTGGGGACCAGAGTCACTAGGTAATGAGAAGCTAGAACACTGCAGCAACCAGGTCTACATGATGTCCATGAGGGAAGGAGAAACACCAGTTACAGGTAAGGACCAGGTGGGGATCCGACTCACCATGTCCAGGTGAGACCCAGGTGGGAACCAGTGTCACCATGTCCAGGTGTGGTCCAGGTGAATACCAGAGTTAATAGTCCCCGGCAGGGTCACTGTTAGTGAACACTGTAACCATATCCTGATGCTACCCAGGTGGGTACCAGAGACACCAGGTCCTGGTGAGGCCCAGGTGGGACCAGAGACATGAGGTCCAGTTGAGGTCCCGATGGGAACCACAGTCACCAGGTCAGGTGAGGCCATGCTTAGGATCAGAGTCACCAGTTACAGGTGAGGCCCAGGTGGGGCCAGAGTTATCTGGTACAGAAGAGGCCAAAGTCAGGACGAGAGTTACCAAAATCAGGTCAGTCCCAGTGGGGAATAGAGTAACCATGTCCCCGATGATGCCCAGGTAGAACCAGAGTCACCAGGTCCAGAGGAGGCGCAGGTGGGGGAGCATATTCATGAGGGTCCCGGTGAGGCCCAGTTGAGGACCAGAGTCACCAGGTTTAGTTGAGGCCTAGAGGGGTACCAGATTCACCTGGTCTAGGTGACATCCAGATGGGGACCAGAGTCACCATGTCAGGGTGAGGCCCAGAGAGGTTCCAGAGTCATCATGTCCTGGTGAGGCTCAGGTGTGGAACAGAGGCACCAGGTACCAATGATGCCCAGGTGAGGACCAGAGTCAGCAGATCTGGGTGAGGCCCAGTTAGGATCAGAGTCACCAGTTCCAGGTGAGGTCTAAAAGGAGTCCACAGCAATCAGGTCCCGGTGGGGAACAAAGTCACCAGGACTGGGTTAGGCCTAGATGGCGACAAGATTCTCCAGGTCCAGGGGATTCCCAGGTGGGTGACCAGAATTACCAGATTCACCAGGTCCAAGAGGCCCAAGTGCGGACCTGAGTCCCCAGGTATGGGAGAGGCCCAGGTGGCAACCCCACTCACCATGTCCAGGTGAGGACAACCTGCAGGCCAGAATCACCAGATCCAGGTGAGGCCCTAGTGGGGACTAGAGTCACCAGGTAAATGTGAGTCTACAAGAACACCACAGTCACTAAGTCCAGGTGTGGTTCATGTGGGAACGAGAGTCACCAGGTCCAGGTGAGACCCAGGTGGGGACCACAGTCACCAGTCCAGATTGAGGCCTTGGTGGGGGGACCAGAGTCATCAGGACCAGTTGAGGACAAAGAGTGGAGCAAAGTTACCATGTCCAGGTGAACCCAGGTGGGGAACAGAGTAACAATGTCCCATTGATGCCTGGTGGGAAAAAGTCACAAGGTCCAAACGAGGCCTAAGTGAGGAGTAGATTCACCAGGTCCTATTGAGGCCCAGTTGAGGACCAGTGTCCCATTTCCGGGTGAGTCCCAGAGGGGGACCAGAGTCACCGGTTCTGGTGATATCCAGGTGGGGACCAGAGTCACCAGGTCTAGTTGAGGCCTAGAGTGGTACCAGATTCACCTGGTCTAGGTGACATCCAGATGGGGACCAGAGTCACCATGTCAGGGTGAGGCCCAGAGGGGTACCAGAGTCATCATGTCCAGGTGAGGCTGAGGTTTGGAACAAAGTATCCAGGTCACAATGGTCCACAGGTGAGGACCAGATTCACCAGATCTGGGGGAGGCCCACTTAGGATCAGAGTCACCAGTTCCAGGTGAGGAAAGAAGGAGTCCACAGCAATCAGGTCCAGGTAGGGAACAAAGTCACCAGGACAGGGTGAGGCCCAGATTGGGACCAGATTCACCAGGCCCATGTAATTCCCAGGTGGTGACCAGACATACCAGTTCCGGGTGAGGACCAGGTAAGGACCAGATTCACCAGGTCCAAGTGAAGCCCACGTGGGGACCTGTGTCACCACCTATGGGTGAGGCCCAGGTGGCAACCCCACTCACCAGGTCCAGGTGAGGCCAAACTGCAGGCGATGCAGAGGAACCATGTCCCGATGATGCCCAGGTAGGGACTAGAGTTACCAGGTCCAGGTGAGGCCAATATGCTGGCCATGCAGTGGAACCATGTCCCGATGATGCCCAGGTAGGTACCAGAGTCACCAGGTCCAAATGAGGCCCAGATGGAGCATATTTACTAGGTCCAGTGAGGCCCAGTTGAGGACCACTGTCACCAGATCTGGTTGAGGCTTAGAGGGGTACCAGTATCACCTCGTCCAGGTGACATCCAGATGGGGACCAGAGGAATCAGGTCA
Organism: Canis lupus familiaris; assembly: GCF_011100685.1. Classification (NCBI taxonomy): domain Eukaryota; kingdom Metazoa; phylum Chordata; class Mammalia; order Carnivora; family Canidae; genus Canis; species Canis lupus. The sequence continues at coordinate 9,762 of NW_023330940.1, forward strand.
GGGAGAGGCCCAGAGTGGTTCCAGAGTCATCATGTCCAGGTTAGGCTCAGGCGTGGAACAGAGTATCCAGGTACCAATGATGCCCAGGTGAGGCCCAGAGTCACCAGATCTGGGTGACGCGCAGATAGGATCAGAGTCACCAGTTCCAGGTGAGGCCAAGAAAGAGTCCACAGCAATCAGGTCCAGGTGGGGAACAAAGTCACCAGGACTGGGTGAGGCCCAGATGGGGACCAGATTCACCAGGTCCAGGTGAGGCCCAGGTGGTGACCAGAGTCCCCGGGTATGGGACAGGACAAGGTAAGGACCAGATTCACCAGGTCCAAGAGGCTCACGAGGGGAAATGAGTCACCAGCTATGTGTGAGGCCCAGGTGGCAACCCACTCACCAGGTCAAGGTGAGGCCAACCGGCAGGCCAGAGTCACCAGATCCAGGTGAGGCCCTAGTGGGGACCAGTGTCACCAGGTAAATGTGAGTCTACAAGAACACCACAGTCACCAGGTCCAGGTGTGGTACATGTGGGAAGGAGAATCACCAGGTACAGGTGAGACCCAGGTGGGCACCACAGTCCCCAGGTCCAGACTGAGGCATAGGTGGGGGAACAGAGTCATCAGGACCAGTTGAGGCCAAAGAATGGAGCAAAGTTATCATGTCCAGGTGAGGCCCAGGTGGGGAACAGAGTAACAATGTCCCATTGATGCCAGGTGGGAAAAGAGTCACAAGGTCCAGACGAGGCCTAAGTGAGGAGTAGATTCACCAGGTCCTATTGAGGCCCAGTTGAGGACCAGTGTCCCCATCTCCGGGTGAGTCCCAGAGGGGGACCAGAGTCACCAGGTTCCGGTGATATCCAGGTGGGGACCAGAGTCACCACGTCAGGGTGAGGCCCAGAGGGGGACGAGCATCACTAGGTACAGGTGAGGCCCCGATGTGGAACTGAGAAACCAGGTACCATGATGCCCATATGAGGACCTGAGTCACCAGGTCCAGGTGAGGGTCCCTGTGGGAACCAGTCACCTCATCCAGTAGAGGCCACGGTGGGACCAAAGTCACCAGGTCCAGGTGAGGCCCAGGTATATAAGAGAGTATCGAGGTCCCAATGATGCCCATGTAAGGACCGGAGACAACAGGTGCAGGAGAGGCCCAAATATGGATCAGAGTCATTGTGTTCCAGGTGAGGCCAGATGGAGACCACAGGAACCAGGTCCAGGAGAGCCCCATATGGGAACCAGAGACACCAGATCCAGGTGAGGTCCTGGTGGGACCACAGTCACCAGGTCCAGGTGAGGCGCAGGTGGCAACAGGATTCACCAACTCCAGGTGAGGCCCAGCTGGCGACCAGTCACCAGATCCAAGTGAGGACAAGCTAAGGACCAGATTCACCAGGCCCAAATGAAGCCCATGGGGTGACCAGAGTCACCAGGTAAGGGTGAGGCCCAGAGGGGGAACCAGAGTAACCAGTTTAGTATGAGGCCCAGAATGGGTCCAGAGGTCCCTAGTCAGAGTGAGGCCCAGGTGTGGAATAGTGTATCCAGGTCCCAATGATGCCTGGGTGAGGAACAGAGTCACTAGGGCGATGCAGGCCCAGATGGGGACAAATCACTAGGTCCTGGTGAGGCATACAATAAGACCACAGTCAGCAGTATCATTTGAGCCCCTTACCGGAACCAGAGCCACTCTATCCAGCTGAGTCCCAGGTCCATGTGAGGCTCACTTGAGGACCAGATTCCTCATGTCGAATTCAAGCATAGCTGGGGACAAGAGTCACCAGGTCTGGGTGCAGCCTAGGTGGGGCAAGATTCAGCAGTTCTGAGTTAGGTCAAAGTGGGGAAGAGAGACGCCAGGTCCAGGTGAGGCCAAACTGAGGACCAGAGTCACCAGATCCAGGTGAGGTCCATGTTGGAAAGAGAGTCACCAGTTCCAGGAGAGGCCCAGGTGGGGACCAGAGTCACCAGATCCAGGTAAGGTCCATGTTGGAAAGAGAGTCACCAGGTCCAGGAGAGGTCCAGGTGGGGACCAGAGTCACCAGATCCAGGTGAAGCCCAGGTGGGGACCAGAGTCACGAGGTCCAGATGAGACCAGGTGAGGACCAGTGTTACCAGGTACACGTGAGGCCCCGGTGGGAATCAGACGCAACAGGTACATGTGAGGACGGCGGGGACCATGGTCACAGGTCTATTGAGGCTCAGGTGTGGAACACAGTAACCAGGTCCACGTGAGTTCCCTGTGGTGACAAGAGTCACCAGGTCCCGGTGAGGCCCAGGAGGGCACCAGGATCACCATGTCCAGGGGAGGCCCTTGAAAGAACCAGAGTCAACAGTTCGAGGTCAGGCGCAGGTGGCAACCAGGGTTGCAGGTCCAAGTCAGGCCAAAGTGGGGTTCACAGTCACTAGGGCACGGTGAGATCCAGAGGGGGACCAGAGTCACTTGGTCCAGGTGAGGTCCAGTTGTGGAACACAATGACCGGGTCCCAATTTTGCCCAGTTGAGGACCATGGTCAACAGGGCCAGGTGAGGCCCAGATGCGGACCTGAGTCCCGAAATCCAGGTGAATCCCAGGTGGGGACCACAGTCACCAGATCCAGGGTAGTCTCAGGTGCAGACCAGAATCACCAGGTCCAGGTGAGGTGCAAGTGAAACCAACTCACCAGGACCCGGTGAGGCCCTGGTGGGGATCAGAGACACAAGGTACATGAGAAGCTAGAAACACTGCAGCCACCAGGTCCACATGATGTCCATGTGGGAACGAGAATCACCAGTTACAGGTGAGGACCAGGAGGGGATCCGACTCACCATGTCCAGGTGAGTCCCAGGTGGGAACCAGTGTCACCATGTCCAGGTGTGGGCCCATGTGAAGACCAGAGTTAATAGGTCCGACATGGTCACTGATAGTGAACAGGGTAACCATATCCAGATGCTACCCAGGTGGGTACCAGAGACACCAGGTCTCGGGGAGGCCCAGGTGGGACCAGAGACATGAGATCCAAGTGAGGTCCTGATGGGAACCACAGTCACCAGGTCAGGTGAGGTCATGTTAGAATCAGTGTCACCAGATAAAAGTGAGGCCCAGGTGGTGCCAGAGTCACCTGGTACAGACGAGGCCAAGTCAGGACGAGAGTTACCAGGATCAGGTCAGTCCCGATGATGCCCAGGTAGAACCAGAGTCACCATATCCAGATGAGGCGCAAGTGGGGAGCAGGTTCACTAGGTCCCAGTGAGGCCCAGTTTAGGACCAGAGTCACCAGGTCTAGTTGAGGCCTAGAGGGGTACCAGATTCACCTGGTCAAGGTGACATCCAGATGGGGACCAGAGTCACCATGTCAGGGTGAGGGCCCAGAGGGGATTAAGAGTCATCATGTCCAGGTGAGGCTCAGGTGTGGAACCGAGTATCCAGATCATAATGGTCCTCAGGTGAGGACCAGAGTCACCAGATCTGGGTGAGGCCCAGTTAGGATCAGAGTCACAAGTTCCAGGTGAGGCCAAGAAGGATTCCACAGCAATCAGGTCCAGATGGGCAACAAATTCACCAGGACTGGGTGAGGCCCAGATGGGGACCAGATTCACCAGGTCCAGGTGACTTTCCAAGTGGTGACCAGACTTACCAGTTCCGGGTGAGGACCAGGTAAGGACAAGATTCAACAGGTCCACGTGAGGCCCACGTGGGGACCTGTGTCACCAGGTATGGGTGAGGCCCAGGTGGCAACCCCACTCCCCAGGTCCAGGTGAGGCCAACATGCAGGCCATGCAGAGGAAACATGTCACGATTATGCCCTGGTTGGGACCAAGTTACCAGATCCCGGTGAGGCAAACCTTCAGCCCATGCAGTGGAACCATGTCCCGATGATGCTCAGATAGGGACCAGAGTCACCAGGTCCAAATGAGGCCCAGATGCAGCATATTCACTAGGTCCAGGTGAGGCCCAGTTGAGGACCAGAGTTTCCAGATCTGGTTGAGGCCTAGAGGGGAACCAGAATCACCTGGTCCCGGTGACATCCAGATGGGGACCAAAGTCACAAGGTCAGGAGAGGCCCAGAGATTTTCCAGATACATCATGTCCAGGTGAGGCTCAGGTTTGGAACAGAGTCACCAAGTACCAACGATGCCCAGGTGAGGACCAGAGTCACCAGGTCTGGGTGATGCGCAGATTGAATCAGAGTCACCAGTTCCAGGTGAGGCCAAGAAGAGTCCACAGCAATCAGGTTCAGGTGGGGATAAATCACCAGGACTGGGTGAGACCCAGATGGGGACCAGATTCACCAGGTCAAGGTGAGTCCCAGGTGGTGACCACAGTCCCCGGGTCCGGGAGAGGACCTGGTAAGGACCAGATTCACCAGGTCCAAGAGGCCCACGTGGGGAACTGAGTCACCAGGTATGGGTGAGGCCCAGGTGGCAACCCCACTCACCAGGTCCAGGTGAGGCCAACCTGCAGGCCAGAGTCTCCAGATCCAGGTGAGGCCCTACTGGGGCCCGCAGTCACCAGGTAAATGTGAGTCTACAAGAACACCACAGTCACCAGGTCCTGGTGTGGTTCATGTGGGAACGAGAGTCACCAGGTCCAGGTGAGACCCAGGTGGGGACCACAGTCACCAGGTCCAGATTGAGGCCTAGGTGGGGGGAACAGAGTCATCAGGACCAGTTGGGCCAAAGTGCGGAGTAAAGTTATCATGTCCAGGTGAGGCCCAGGTGGGGAACAGAGTAACCATGTCCCATTGATGCCAGGTGGGAAAAGAGTCACAAGGTCCAGACGAGGCCTAAGTGAGGAGTAGATTCACCAGGTCCTGTTGAGGCCCAATTAAGAAGCAGTGTCCACAGCTCCGGGTGAGTCCCAGAGGGGGACCAGAGTCACCCAGTTCTGGTGATATCCAGGGGGGACCAGAGTCACCACGTCAGGGTGAGGTCCAGAGCGGGACGAGAATCTCTAGGTCCAGGTCAGGCCCCGATGTGGAACTGAGAAACCAGGTCCCATGATGCCCATATGAGGACCTGAGTCACCAGGTCCAGGTGAGGGTCCCTGTGGGAACCAGTCTCCTCGTCCAGGTGAGGCCCCGGTGGGACCACAGTCACCAGATCCAGGGCAGTCTCAGGTGCAGACCAGAATCACCAGGTCCAGGTGAGGTGCAAGTGGCAACCACACTCACCAGGTCCCGGTGAGGCCCTGGTAAGGACCGGAGTCACGAGGTATTTGAGAAGCTAGAAACACTGCAGCCACCAAGTCCACATGATGTCCATGTGGGAACGAGAATCACCAGTTACAGGTGAGGACCAGGTGGGGATCCGACTCACCATGTCCAGGTGAGAACCAGGTGGGAGCCAGTGTCACCATGTCCAGGTGAGGCCCAGGTGAAGACCAGAGTAATAGGTCCGGCTGGGTCACTGTTAGTGAACAGTGTAACCATATCCTGATGCTACCCAGGTGGGTACCAGAGACACTAGTTCCTGGTGAGGCCCAGGTGGGACCGGAGACCTGAGGTCCAGTGAGATCCCATTGGGAACCACAGTCACCAGGTCAGGTTAGGCCATGCTTAGGATCAGAGTCACCAGTTACAGGTGAGGCCCATGTCGAGCCAGAGTCACCTGGTACAGAAGAGGCCAAAGTCAGGACCAGAGTTACCAGGATCAGGTCAGTCCCAGTGGGGAATAGAGTAACCGTGTCCCGAAGATGCCTAGGTAGAACCAGAGTCAACATGTCCAATTGAGGCGCAGGTAGGGAGCATTTTCACTCGGTCCCGATGAGGCCCAGTTGAGCACCAGAGTCACCACGTCTAGTTGAGGCCTGGAGGGGGACAAGATTTACCTGGTCTAGAGGATATCCAGATGGGGACCAGAGTCACTAGGTCAGGGTGAGGCCCAGAGCGGTTCCAGAGTCAACATTTCCAGGTGAGCCTCAGGTGTGGTACAGAGTCACCAGGTACCAATGATGCCCAGGAGAGGACAAGAGTCACCCGGTCTGGGTGACGCACAGAAAGTATCAGACTCACCAGTCCAGGTGAGGCCAAGAAAGGGCACAGCAATCAGGTCCAGGTGGGGAACAAAGTCACCTGGAACGGGTGAGGCCCAGATGGGGACCAGATTCACCAGGTCCAGGTGAGGCCCAGGTGGTGACAAGAGTCCCCGGGTCTAGGAGAGAACCGGGTAAGGACAAGATTCACCAGGTCCAAGAGGCCCACGTAGGGACTTGAGTCACCAGGTATGGGTGAGACCCAGGTGGCAACCCCACTCACCAGGTCCTGGTGAGACCAACCTGCAGGCCAGAGTCACCAGATCCACGTGAGTCCCTCGTGGGGACCGGATTCACCAGGTAAAAGTGAGTCTACAAGAACGCCAGAGTCACCAGGTCCAGGCGTGGTTCATGTAGGAACGAGACCACCAGGTCCAGGTGAGACCCAGGTGGGGACCACGGTCACCAGGTCCAGGTGTGACCCAGGTGGGGACCACAGTCACCAGGTTCAGTTTGAGGCCTAGGTGGGGGGATCAGAGTCATCGAGACCAGTTGAGGCCAAAGTGTGGAGCAAAGTTATCATGTCCACGTGAGGCCCAGTGGGAACAGAGTAACCATGTCCCATTGATGCCAGGTGGGAAAAGAGTCACAAGGTCCAGACGAGGCCTAAGTGAGGAGTAGATTCACCAGGTCCTATTGAGGCCCAGTTGAGGACCAGTGTCCCCATCTCCGGGTGAGTCCCAGAGGGGGACCAGAGTCACCAGGTTCCGGTGATATCCAGGTGGGGACCAGAGTCACCACGTCAGGGTGAGGCCCAGAGGGGGACGAGCATCACTAGGTACAGGTGAGGCCCCCGATGTGGAACTGAGAAACCAGGTCCCATGATGCCCATATGAGGACCTGAGTCACCAGGTCCAGGTGAGGTCCCTGTGGGAACCAGTCACCTCATCCAGTAGAGGCCACGGTGGGACCAAAGTCACCAGGTCCAGGTGAGGCCCAGGTATATAAGAGAGTATCGAGGTCCCAATGATGCCCATGTAAGGACCAGAGACAACAGGTGCAGGAGAGGCCCAAATATGGATCAGAGTCATTGTGTTCCAGGTGAGGCCAGATGGAGACCACAGGAACCAGGTCCAGGAGAGCCCCATATGGGAACCAGAGACACCAGATCCAGGTGAGGTCCTGGTGGGACCACAGTCACCAGGTCCAGGTGAGGCGCAGGTGGCAACAGGATTCACCAACTCCAGGTGAGGCCCAGCTGGCGACCAGTCACCAGATCCAAGTGAGGACAAGCTAAGGACCAGATTCACCAGGCCCAAATGAAGCCCATGGGGTGACCAGAGTCACCAGGTAAGGGTGAGGCCCAGAGGGGGAACCAGAGTAACCAGTTTAGTATGAGGCCCAGAATGGGTCCAGAGGTCCTAGTCAGAGTGAGGCCCAGGTGTGGAATAGTGTATCCAGGTCCCAATGATGCCTGGGTGAGGAACAGAGTCACTAGGGCGATGCAGGCCCAGATGGGGACAAATCACTAGGTCCTGGTGAGGCATAGAATAAGACCACAGTCAGCAGTATCATTTGAGCCCCTTGCGTGAACCAGAGCCACTCTATCCAGCTGAGTCCAAGGTCCATGTGAGGCTCACGTGAGGACCAGATTCATTAGGTCGAATTGAGGCATAGCTGGGGACAAGAGTCACCAGGTCTGGGTGCGGGCTTGGTGGGGCAAGATTCAGCAGTTCTGAGTTAGGTCAAAGTGGGGACGAGAGATGCCAGGTCCAGGTGAGGCCAAACTGAGGACAAGAGTCACCAGATCCATGTGAGGTCCATGTTGGAAAGAGAGTCACCAGGTCCAAGAGAGGTCCAGGTGGGGACCTGAGTCACCAGATCCAGGTGAAGTCCAGGTGTGGACCAGAGTCACCAGATCCACGTGAAGCCCAGGTGGGGACCAGAGTCACTAGGTCCCGATGAGACCCAGGTGAGGACCAGAGTTACCAGGTACACGTGAGGCCCCGGTGGGGATCAGAGGCAACAGGTCCATGTGAGGCAGGCTTGGGGACCATGGTCAACAGGTCTACTTGAGGCCCTGGTGTGTAACACAGTAAGCAGGTCCAGGTGAGTCCCCGGTGGTGAAAAGAGTCGCCACGTCCAGGTGAGTCCCAGGTGGGGACCAGGATCACCAAGTACTGTTGAGGCCCTTGAAAGAACTAGAGTCTACTGGCACTAAAACAGACACATAGATCAGTGAAACAGAATAGAGAATCCAGAAGTGGACCCTGAACTTTATGGGCAACTAATATTCGATAAAGGAGGAAAGACTATCCATTGGAAGAAAGACAGTCTCTTCAATAAATGGTGCTGGGAAAATTGGACATCCACATGCAGAAGAATGAAACTAGACCACTCTCTTTCACCATACACAAAGATAAACTCAAAAGGGTTGAAAGATATAAATGTGAGACAAGATTCCATCAAAATCCTAGAGAAGAACACAAGCAACACCCTTTTTGAACTCAGCCAAAGAACTTCTTTGAACTTCTTGCAAGATACATCCACGAAGGCAAAAGAAACAAAAGCAAAAATGAACTATTGGGACTTCATCATGATAAGAAGCTTTTGCACAGCAAAGGATACAGTCAACAAAACTCAAAGACAACCTACAGAATGGGAGAAGATATTTGCAAATGACATATCAGATAAAGGACTAGTTTCCAAGATCTATAAAGAACTTATCAAACTCAACACCAAAGAAAGAAACAATCCAATCATGATATGGGCTAAAGACATGAACAGAAATCTCACAGAGGAAGACATAGACATGGCCAACATGCACATGAGAAAATGCTCTGCATCACTTGCCATCAGGGAAATACAAATCAAAACCAAATGAGATACCACCTCACACCAGTGAGAATGGGGAAAATTAACAAGACAGGAAACAACAAATGTTGGAGAGGATGCGGAGAAAAGGGAATCCTCATACACTGTTGGTGGGAATGTGAACTGGTGCAGCCACTCTGGAAAACTGTGTGGAGGTTCCTCAAACAGTTAAAAATATACCTGCCCTACGACCCAGCAATTGCACTGTTGGGGATTTTCCCCAAAGAGACAAATGCAATGAAACGCCGGGACACCTGCACCCCGATGTTTATAGCAGCAATGGCCACGATAGCCAAACTGTGGAAGGAGCCTCGGTGTCCAACGAAAGATGAATGGATAAAGAAGATGTGGTTTATGTATACAATGGAATATTACTCAGCTATCAGAAATGACAAATACCCACCATTTGCTTCAACGTGGATGGAACTGGAGGGTATTATGCTGAGTGAAGTAAGCCAGTCGGAGAAAGACAAACATTATATGTTCTCATTCATTTGGGGAATATAAATAATAGTGAAAGGGAATATAAGGGAAGGGGGAAGAAATGTGTGGGAAATAACAGAAAGGGCGACAGAACTTAAAGACTGCTAACTCTGGGAAACGAACTAGGGGTGGTAGAAGGGGAGGAGGGCGGGGGGTGGGAGTGAATGGGTGACGGGCACTGGGGGTTATTCTGTATGTTAGTAAATAGAACACCAATAATAAAAAATAAATTAAAAAAAAAAGAAAAAAGAAAGAACCAGAGTCAACAGGTCGAAGTCAAGAGCAGGTGGCAACCAGGGTCAGCAGGTCCAAGTCAGGCCAAAGTGGAGTTCACAGTCATTAGGGCATGGTGAGACCCAGAGGGGGACCAGAGTCACATGGTCCAGGTGAGGTCCATTTGTGGAACACAGTCACTGTGCCCCAATTGTGCCCAGTTGAGGACCATGGTCAACAGGGCCAGGTGAGGCCCAGATGGGGACCGGAGTCCCCAAATCCAGGTGAAGACCAGGTGGGGACCACAGTCACCAGATCCAGGGTAGTCTCAGGTGCAGACCAGAATCACCAAGTCCAGGTGAGGTGCAGGTGGCAACCACAATCACCAGGTCCCGGTGAGGCCCTGGTGGGGACCAGAGTCACGAGGTACATGAGAAGCTAGAAACACTGCAGCCACTAGGTCCACAGGATGTCCAAGTGGGAACGAGAATCACCAGTTACAGGTGAGGACCAGGTGGGGATCCGACTCACCATGTCCAGTTGAGACCAAGGTGGGAACGAGTGTCACCATGTCCAGGTGTGGCCCAGGTGAAGACCAGAGTTAATATGTTCGTCTGGGTCACTCTTAGTGAACAGTGTACCCTATCCTGATGCTACCCTGGTGGGTACCAGAGACACCAGGTACTGGTGAGGCCCAGGTGGGACCAGAGATATGAGGTCCAGGTGAGGTCCCCATGGGAACCACAGTCAACAGGTCTGGTGAGGCCATGCTTAGGATCAGAGTCACCAGTTACTGGTGAGGCCCAGGTGGAGCCAGAGTCACCTGGTACAGAAGAGGCCAAAGTCAGGACCAGAGTTACCAGGATCAGGTCAGTCCCAGTGGGGAATAGAGTAACTATGTCCCGATGATGCGCAGGTAGAAGCAGAGTCACCATGTCCAGATGAGGAGCAGGTGGGGAGCATATTCTCTAGGTCTCGGTCAGGCGCACTTGAGGACCAGAATCCCCAGGTCTAGTTGAGGCCTAGAGGGGTACCAGATTCACCTGGTCTAGGTGACATCCAGATGGGGAGCAGAGTCACCATGTCAGGGTGAGGCCCAGAGGGGATCCAGAGTCATCATGTCCAGGTGAGGCTCAGGTGTGGAACAGAGATCCAGGTCATAAAGGTCCACATGTGAGGACCAGAGTCACCAGATCTGGGTGAGGCCCAGTTAGGATCAGAGTCACCAGTTCCAGGTGAGGCCCAAAAGGAGTCCACAGCAATCAGGTCCAGGTGGGGAACAAAGTCACGAGGACTGGGTGAGGCCCAATGGGGACCAGATTCACCAGGTCCAGATGATTCCCATGTTGTGACCAGACTTACTAGTTCCGAGTGAGGACCAGGTAAGGACCAGAGTCAGCAGGTCAAAGGGAGGCCCACGTGGGGCCCTAGTCACAAGGTATGGGGGAGGCCCAGGTGGCAATCCCACTCACCAGGACCAGGTGAGGCCAACCTGCAGGCCATGCAGAGGAACAATGTCCCGGTGATGCTCAGGTAGGGACCAGATTTACCAGGTCCATTTGAGGCCACTCTGCAGGCCATGCAGTGGAACCATGTCCCGATGATGCCCAGGTAGGGACCAGATTCACCAGGTCCAAATAAGGCCCAGATGCAGCATATTCACTAGGTCCAGGTGAGGCCCAGTTGAGGACCAGTTTCACCATATCTGCTTGAGTCTTAGAAGGGTACCAGAATCACCTGGTCTAGGTGATATCCAGATGGGGACGAGAGTCACCAGGTCAGGGGGTGGCCCAGAGTGGTTCCAGAGTCATCGGGTCCAGGTGAGGCTCAGGTGTGGAACAGAGTCACCAGGTACCAATGATGCCCAAGTGAGGTCCAGAGTCACCAGATCTTGGTGAGGCGTAGATAGGATCAGTGTCACCAATTGCAGGTGAGGCCAAGAAAGAGTTCTCAGCAATCAGGTCCAGGTGGGGAACAAAGTCACCAGACCTGGGTGAGACCCAGATGGGGACCAGATTCACCAGGTCCAGATGAGGCCCAGGTGGGTATAGAGTCCCCGGGTCTAGGAAAGGACAAGGTAAGGACCAGATTCACCAGGTCCAAGAGGCTCACGTGGGGAACTGAGTCACCAGCTATGTGTGAGGCCTAGGTGGCAACCCCACTCACCAGGTCTAGGTGAGGCCAACCGGCGGGCCAGAGTCACCAGATCTAGGTGAGGCCCTAGTGGGGACTGGAGTCACCAGGTACATGTGAGTATACAAGAACACCACAGTCACCAGGTCCAGGTGTGGTTCATGTGGGAACGAGAGTCACCAGGTCGAGGGGAGACCCAGGTGGGGACCAGAGACACCAGGTACTGATTGAGGCCTAGGTGGGGGGACCAGAGTCATCAGGACCAGTTGAGGCCAAAGAATGGAGCAAAGTTATCATGTCCAGGTGAGGCCCAGGTGGGGAACAGAGTAACAATGTCCCATTGATGCCAGGTGGGAAAAGAGTCACAAGGTCCAGACGAGGCCTAAGTGAGGAGTAGATTCACCAGGTCCTATTGAGGCCCAGTTGAGGACCAGTGTCCCCATCTCCGGGTGAGTCCCAGAGGGGGACCAGAGTCACCAGGTTCCGGTGATATCCAGGTGGGGACCAGAGTCACCACGTCAGGGTGAGGCCCAGAGAGGGACGAGCATCACTAGGTACATGTGAGGCCCCGATGTGGAACTGAGAAACCAGGTACCATGATGCCCATATGAGGACCTGAGTCACCAGGTCCAGGTGAGGTCCCTGTGGGAACCAGTCACCTCATCCAGTAGAGGCCACGGTGGGACCAAAGTCACCAGGTCCAGGTGAGGCCCAGGTATATAAGAGAGTATCGAGGTCCCAAAGATGCCCATGTAAGGACCAGAGTCAACAGGTGCAGGAGAGGCCCGAATATGGATCAGAGTCATTGTGTTCCAGGTGAGGCCAGATGGAGACCACAGGAACCAGTTACAGGAGAACCATATGGGAACCAGAACCACCAGATCCAGGTGAGTTCCTGGTGGGAACACAGTCACAAGGACCAGGTGAAGCGCAGGTTGAAACAGGATTCACCGACTCCAGGTGAGGTCCAGGTGGCGACCAGTCACCAGATCCAAGTGAGGACAATCTAAGGACCAGATTCACCAAGCCCACTGAAGCCCAAGGGGTGACCAGAGTCACCAGGTAAGGGAGACCCAGAGGTGGAACCAGAGTAACCAGTTTAGTTTGAGGCCAAGAATGGGACCAGAGTTTCCTGGTCAGAGTGAGTCCCTGATGTGGAATAGAGTATCCAGGGATCCCTGGGTGGCGCAGCGGTTTGGCGCCTGCCTTTGGCTCAGGGCGCGATCCTGGAGACCCGGGATCGAATCCCACGTCGGGCTCCCGGTGCATGGAGCCTGCTTCTCCCTCTGCCTGTGTCTCTGTCTCTCTCTCTCTCTCTCTCTCTCTCTCTCCCTCCCTCTCTGTCGATCATAAATAAATAAAATAAAAAAAAAAAAAAAAAAAAAAAAAAAAAAAGGAATAGAGTATCCAGGTCCCAATGATGCCTGGGTGAGGACCAGAGTCACTAGGGCCATGGAGGCCCAGATGGGGAACAGAATCAATAGGTCCTGGTGAGGCATAGAATAAGACCACAGTCACCAGTGTCAGGTGAGCCCCTTGTGGGAACCAGAGGCACTCTATGCAGCTGAGTCCCAGGTCCATGTGAGGCCCACGTGAGGACCAGATTCATCAGGTCGAATTGAGGCATAGCTGGGGACAAGAGTCACCAGGTCTGGGTGCGGTCTAGGTGGGGCATGATTCAGCAGTTCTGAGTTAGGTCAAAGTGGGGACGAGAAACACCAGGTCCAGGTGAGGCCAAACTGAGGACCAGAGTTACCAAATCCAGGTGAGGTCCATGTTGGAAAGAGAGTCACCAGGTCCGCGAGAGGTCCAGGTGGGGACCAGAGTCACCAGATCCAGGTGAAGTCCAGGTGGGGACCAGAGTCACCAGATACAGGTGAAGCCCAGGTGGGGACCAGAGTCACAAGGTCCAGATGAGGCCCAGGTGAGGACCAGAGTTACCAGGTACACGTGAGGCACCGGTGATGATCAGAGGCAACAGGTCCATGTGAGGCCGGCTTAGGGACCATGGTCAACAGATCTACTTGAGGCCCAGGTGTGGTACACAGTAAGCAGGTCCAGGTGAGTCCCTGGTGGTGACAAGAGTCACCACGTCCAGGTGAGGCCCAGGTGGGACCAGGATCACCAGGTCCAGGGGAGGACCTTGCAAGAACCAGAGTCAACAGTTCGAGGCCAGGCGCAGGTGGCAACCAGGGTCAGCAGGTCCAAGTCAGGCAAAAGTGGTTTTCACAGTCACTAGGGCACGGTGACACCCAGAGGGGGACCAGAGTCACCTGGTCCAGTTGAGGTCCAGTTGTGGAACACAGTCACCGGGTACCAATTTTGCCCAGTTGAGGACCATGGTCAACAGGGCCAGGTGAGGCCCAGATGGGGAACGGAGTCCCCAATTCAAGGTGAAGCCCAGGTGGGGACCACAGTCACCAGATCCAGGGAAGTCTCAGGTGCAGACCAGAATCACCATGTCCAGGTGTGTCCCAGGTGAAGAGCAGACTTAATAGGTCCGGCTGGGTCACTGTTAGTGAACAGTGTAACCATATCCTGATGCTACCCTGGTTGGTACCAGAGACACCAGGTCCTGGTGAGGCCCAGGTCGGACCAGAGACATGAGGTCCAGGTGAGGTCCCGATGGGAACCACAGTCACCAGGTCAGGTGAGGCCATGCTTAGGATCAGAGTCACCAGTTACAGGTGAGACCCAGGTCGAGCCAGAGTCACCTGGTACAGAATAGGCCAAAGTCAGGACCAGAGTTACAAGGATCAGGTCAGTCCCAGTGGGGAATAGAGTAAACATGACCCGATGATGCCCAGGTAGAACCAGAGTCACCAGGTCCAGATGAGGCGCAGATGGGGAGCATGTTTACTAGGTCCCGCTGAGGCCCAGTTGAGGACCAGAGTCGCCAGGTCTAGTTGAGGCCTAGAGGGGTACCAGATTCACCTGGTCTAGGTGACATCCAGATGAGGACCAGAGTCACCACGTCAGGGTGAGGCCCAGAGGGGATTAAGAGTCATCATGTCCAGGTGAGGCTCAGGTGTGGAACCGAGTATCCAGATCAAAATTGTCCTCAGGTGAGGACCAGAGCCACCAGATCTGGCAGAGGCCCAGTTAGGATCAGAGTCACAAGTTCCAGGTGAGACCAAGAAGGATTCCACAGCAATCAGGTCCAGGTGGGCAACAAATTCACCAGGACTGGGTGAGGCCCAGATGGGGACCAGATTCACCAGGTCCAGGTGACTTCCAGGTGGTGACCAGACTTACCAGTTCCGGGTGAGGACCAGGTAAGGACAAGATTCAAAAGGTCGACGTGAGGCCCACGTGGGGACCTGTGTCACCAGGTATGGGTGTGGCCCAGGTGGCAACCCCACACCCCATGTCCAGGTGAGGCCAACCTGCAGGCCATGCAGAGGAACCATGTCACGATGATGCCCTGGTTGGGACCAGAGTTACCAGATCCAGGTGAGGCCAACCTGTAGGTCATACAGTGGAACCATGTCCGGATGATGCCCAGGTAGGGACCAGGTTCACCAGGTCCAAATGAGGCCCAGATGGAGCATATTCACTAGGTCCAGGTGAGGTCCAGTTGAGGGCCAGAGTCACCAGATCTGGTGGAGGCCTAGAGGGGTATCAGAATCACATGGTCCAGGTGACATCCAATGGGGACCAGAGTCACCAGGTCAGGGAGAGGCCCAGAGAGGATCCAGAGTCTTCATGTCCAGGTGAGGCCCAGTTGAGGACCAGAGTCACCAGATCTGGTTGAGGACTAGAGGGGTACCAGAATCACCTGATGAAGGTGACATCCAGCTGGGGACCAGAGTCTCCAGGTCAGGGTGAGGCCCAGAGAGGTTCCAGAGTCATCATGTCCAGGTGAGGCTCAGGTGTGGAACAGAGTCACCAGGTACCCATGATGCCCATGTGAGGACAGAGTCACCAGGTCTGGGTGACCCGCAGATAGAATCAGAGTCACCAGTTCCAGGTGAGGTAAAGAAAGAGTCCACAGCAATCAGGTCCAGGTGGGGAACAAAGTCACCAGGACTGGGTGAGGCCCAGATAGGGACCAGATTCACCAGGTCCAGGTGAGGCCCAGGTGGTGACCAGAGTCCCTGGGTCTGGGAGAGGACCAAGTAAGGTCCAGATTCACCAGGTCCAAGAGGCCCACGTGGGGACCTGAGTCACCAGGTATGGGTGAGGCCCTGGTGGCAAACCCTACTCACCAGGTCCAGGTGAGGCCAACCTGCAGGCCAGAGTCACCAGATCCAGGTGAGGCCCTAGTTGGGACCGGAGTCACCAGGTAAATGTGAGTCTACAAGAACACCTCATTCACCAGGTCCAGGTGTGGTTCATGTGGAAACGAGAGTCACCAGGTCCAGGTGAGACCCAGGTGGAGACCAAGGTCACCAAGTCCAGATTGAGGACTAAGTGGGGGGACCAGAGTCATCAGCACCAGTTGAGGCCAAAGTGCGGAGCAAAGTTATCATGTCCAGGTGAGGCCCAGGTGGGGAACAGAGTAACCATGTCCCATTGATGCCAGGTGGGAAAAGAGTCACAAGCTCCAGACGAGGCTTAAGTGAGGAGTAGATTCACCAGGTCCTGTTGAGGCCCAGTTGAGGACCAGTGTCCCCATCTCCGGGTGAGTTCCGGAGGGGGACCAGAGTAACCCGGTTCTGGTGATATCCACGTGAGGACCAGAGTCACCACATCAGGGTGAGGCCCAGAGGGGGACGAGAATCACTAGCTCCAGGTGAGGCCCCAATGTGGAACTGAGAAACCAGGTCCCATGATGTCCATATGAAGACCTGAGTCACCAGGTCCTGGTGAGGTCCCTGTGGGAACCAGTCACCTCATCCAGGTGAGGCCCAGGTGGGACCACAGTCACCAGGTCCAGGTGAGGCCCAGGTATATGAGAGTATCCAGGTCCCAATGATGCCCAGGTAAGGACCAGAGTCAACAGGACCAGGAGAGTCCCAAATATGGATCAGAGTCATTGTGTTCCAGGTGAGGCCAGATGGAGACCACAGGAACCAGGTCCAGGAGAGTCCCATATGGGAACCAGAGCCAACAGATCCAGTTGAGGTCCAGGTGGGACCACAGTCACAAGGTCCAGGTGAGGCGCAGGTGGCAACAGGATTCACCAAGTCCAGGTGAGGCCCAGCTGGCGACCAGATCCAGGTGCGGATCAGCTAAGGACCAGATTAACCAGGCCCAAGTGAAGCCCAAGGGGTGACCAGTGTCATCAGGTAAGGGTGAGGCCCAGTGGGGAACCAGAGTAACCAGTTTAGTTTGAGGCTCCGAATTGGACCAGAGGTCCCTGGTCAAAGTGAGGCCCAGGTGTGGAATAGAGTATCCAGGTCCCAATGATGCCTGGGTGAGGAACAGAGTCACTAGGGCCATGCAGGCCCAGATCAGGAACAGAACTTCTAGGTCCTGGTGAGGCATAGAATAAGACCACAGTCAGCAGTATCAGGTGAGCCCCTTGTGGGAACCAGAGCCAGTCTATCCAGATGAGTCCCAGGTGATGTGAGGCCCACGTGAGGACCAGATTCCTCAAGTCGAATTGAGGCATAGTTGTGGACAAGAGTCACCTGGTCTGGGTGCGGCCTAGGTGGGGCCAGATTCAGCAGTTCTGAGGTAGGTCAAAGTGGGGAAGAGAGACACCAGGAACAGGTGAGTCCAAACTGAGGACCAGAGTCACCAGATCCAGGTGAGGTCCATGTTGGAAAGAGAGTCAACAGGTCCAGGAGAGGTCCAGGTGGGGACCAGAGTCACCAGATCCAGGTGAAGTCCAGGTGGGGACCAGAGTCACCAGATCCCGATGAAGTCCAGGTGGGGACCAGAGTCACTAAGTCCAGATGAGGTCAAGGTGGGGACCAGAGATACCAGGTACACGTGCGTCCCCGGCGATAATCACAGGCATCAGGTCCATGTGAACCCGGCTTGGGGACCATGTTCAACATGGCTACTTGAGGTCCAGGTGTGGAACACAGTATGCAGGTCCAGGTGAGTCCCCGGTAGTGACAAGAGTCACCACGTCCAGGTGAGGCCCAGGTGGGGATCCGACTCACCATGTCCCGGTGAGTCCCAGGTGGGAACCAGTGTCACATGTCCAGGTGTGGCCCAGGTGAAGACCAGAGTTAATAGGTCCTGCTGGGTCACTGTTAGTGAACAGTGTAACCATATCCTGATGCTACCCAGGTGGGAACCACAGAAACTATGTCCTGGTGAGGACCAGGTCGGATCAGAGACTTGAGGGCCAGGTGAGATCCCGATGGGAATCACAGTCACCAGGTCAGGTGAGGCCATGCTTAGGATCAGAGTCACCAGTTACAGGTGAGGCCCAGGTCGAGCCAGAGTCACCTGGTACAGAATAGGCCAAAGTCAGGTCCAGAGTTACCAGGATCAGGTCAGTCCCAGTGGGGAATAGAGTAACCATGTCCCGATGATGCCCAGGTAGCACCAGACACCAGATCCAGATGAGGCGCAGGTGGGGAGCATGTTCACTAGGTCCCAGTGATTCCCAGTTTAGGACCAGAGTCACCAGGTGTAGTTGAGACCTAGAGGGGTACCAGATTCACCTGTTCTAGGTGACATCCAGATGGGACCAGAGTCACCATGTCAGGGTGAGGCCCAGAGGGGATTAAGAGTCATCATGTCCAGGTGAGGCTCAGGTGTTGAACCGAGTATCCAGATCATAATGGTCCTCAGGTGAGGACCAGAGTCACCAGATCTGGGTGAGGCCCAGTTAGGATCAGAGTCACAAGTTCCAGGTGAGGCCAAGAAGGAGTCCACAGCAATCAGGTCCAGGTGGGCAACAAACTCACCAGGACTGGGTGAGGCCCAGATGGGGAACAGATTCACCAGGTCCAGGTGACTTACAGGTCTTGACCAGACTTACCAGTTCCGGGTGAGGACCAGGTAAGGACCAGATTCAACAGGTCCACGTGAGGCCCACGTGGGGACCTGTGTCACCAGGTATGGGTGTGGCCCAGGTGGCAACCCCACTCCCCAGGTCCAGGTGAGGCCAACATGCAGGCCATGCAGAGGAACCATGTCACGATAATGCCTTGGTTGGGACCAGAGTTACCAGATCCAGGTGAGGCCAACCTTCAGGCCATGCAGTGGAACCATGTCCCGATGATGCTGAGGTAGGGACCAGAGTCACCAGGTCCAAATGAGGCCCAGATGGAGCATATTCACTAGGTCCAGGTGAGGCCCAGTTGAGGACAAGAGTTTCCAGATCTGGTTGAGGCCTAGAGGGGTACCAGAATCACCTGGTCCAGGTGAAATCCAGATGGGGACCAAAGTCACAAGGTCAGGGTGAGGCCCAGAGATTTTCCAGATCATCATGTCCAGGTGAGGCTCAGGTATGGAACAGAGTCACCAGGTACCAACGATGCCCAGTTGAGGACCAGAGTCACCAGGTCTGGGTGATGTGCAGATTGAATCAGAGTCACCAGTTCCAGGTGAGGCCAAGAAAGAGTCCACAGCAATTAGGTCCAGGTGGGGAACAAAGTCACCAGGACTGGGTGAGGCCCAGGTGGTGACCAGAGTCCCCGGGTCTCGGACAGGACCAGGTAAGGACCAGATTCACCAAGTCCAAGAGGCCCACGAGGGGATTTGAGTCACCAGCTATGTGTGAGGCCCACGTGGCAACCCCACTCACCAGGTCAAGGTGAGGCTAACGGGCAGGCCAGAGTCACCAGATCCTGGTGAGGCCCTAGTGGGGACCAGTGTCACCAGGTAAATGTGAGTCTACAAGAACACCACAGTCACCAGATCCAGGTTTGCTTCATGTGGGAAAGAGAATCACCAGGTACAGGTGAGACCCAGGTTGGAACCACAGTAACCAGGTCCAAACTGAGGCCTAGGTGGGGGGAACAGGGTCATCAGGACCAGTTGAGGCCAAAGTGTGGAGCAAAGTTATCATGTGGAGGTGAGGCCCAGGTGGGGAACAGAGTAACCATGTCCCATTGATGCCAGGTGGGAAAAGAGTCACAAGGTCCTGACGAGGCCTAAGTGAGGAGTAGATTCACCAGGTCCTGTTGAGGCCCAGTTGATGACCAGTGACCCATCTCCGGGTGAGTCCCAGAGGGGGACCACAGTCACCAGGTTCTGGTGATATCCAGGTTGGTACCAGAGTCAACACGTCAGGGTCAGGTCCAGAGGGGGACCAGAATCACTAGGTCCACTTGAGGCCCCGATGTGGAACTGAGAAACCAGGTCCTATGATGCCCATATGAGGACCTGAGTCACGAGGTCCAGGTGAGGTCCCTGTGGGAACCAGTCACCTCGTCCCGGTGAGGTCCAGGTGGGACCACAGTCACCAGGTCCAGGTGAGGACCAGGTATATAAGAGAGTATCCAGGCCCCAATGATGTCCAGGTAAGGACCAGAGTCAACAGGTCCAGGAGAGGCACAAATATGCATCAGAGTCATTGTGTTCTAGGTGAGGCCTGATGGAGACCACAGGAACCAGGTCCAGGAGAGCCACATATGGGAACCAGAGCAACCAGATCCAGGTGAAGTCCAGGTTGGACCACTGTCACAAGGTCCAGGTGAGGCGCAGTTGGCAACAGGATTCTCCAAGTCCAGGTGAGGCCCAGGTGGCTACCAGTCACCATATCCAAGTGAGGACAAGCTAAGGACAAGATTCACAAGGCCCAAATGAAGCCCAAGGGATGTC
The DNA here is from genome assembly GCF_011100685.1 of Canis lupus familiaris. Classification (NCBI taxonomy): domain Eukaryota; kingdom Metazoa; phylum Chordata; class Mammalia; order Carnivora; family Canidae; genus Canis; species Canis lupus. The sequence continues at coordinate 30,069 of NW_023330940.1, forward strand.
CAGAGTCACCAGGTAAGGGTGAGGCCCAGAGGGGGACCAGAGTAACCAGTTTAATTTGAGGCCCAGAATGCGACCAGAGGTCCCTGGTGAGAGTGAGGCCCAGGTGTGGAATACAGTATCCAGGTCCCAATGATGCCTGGGTGAAGACCAGAGTCACTAGGGCCATGCAGGCCTAGATGGGGAACAGAATCACTAGGTCCTGGTGAGGCATAGAATAAGACCAGAGTCAGCAGTATCAGGTGAGCCCCTTGTGGGAACCAGAGCCACTCTATCCAGCTGAGTCCCAGGTCCATGTGAGGCCCACGTTAGGACCAGATTCATCAGGTCGAATTGAGGCATAGCTGAGGACAAGAGTCACCAGGTATGGGTGAGGCCTAGGTGGGGCAAGATTCAGCAGTTCTGAGTTAGCTCAAAGTGGAGACAAGAGTCAACAGGTCCAGGTGAGGCCAAACTGAGGACCAGAGTCACCAGGTCCAGGTGAGGTCCAGGTGGGGACCAGTGTCATCAGATCCAGGTGAAGTCCAGGTGGGGACCAGAGTCACGAGATCCAGGTGAAGTCCAGGTGGGGACCAGAGTCACTAGGTCCAGATGAGGCCCAGGTGAGGACCAGAGTTACCAGGTACACGTGAGGCCCCGGTGGGGATCAGAGGCAACAGGTCCATGTGAGGTCGGCTTAGGGACCATGGTCAACAGGTCTACTTGAGGCCCAGGTGTGGAACAGAGTAAGCAGGTCCAGGTGATTCCCGGTGGTGACAAGTGTCACCACGTCCTGGTTTGGCCCAGGTGGGGACCAGAATCACCAGGTACAGTGGAGGCCCTTGAAAGAACCAGAGTCAACAGTTCGAGGTCAGGCGCAGGTGGCAACCAGGGTCATCAGGTCCAAGTCAGGCCAAAGTGGGGTTCACAGTCACTAGGGCACGTGAGACCCAGAGGGGGACCAGAGAGACCTGGTCCAGGTGAGGTCCCGTTGTGGAACACAGTCACCAGGTCCCAATTTTGCCCAGTTGAGGACCATGGTCAACAGGGCCAGGTGAGGCCCAGATGCGGACCGGAGTCCCGAAATCCAGGTGAATCCCAGGTGGGGACCACAGTCACCAGATCCAGGGTAGTCTCAGGTGCAGACCAGAATCACCAGGTCCAGGTGAGGTGCAGGTAAAACCAAACTCACCAGGACCCGGTGAAGCCCTGGTGGGGATCAGAGTCACGAGGTACATGAGAAGCTAGAAACACTGCAGCGACCAGGTCCACATGATGTCCATGTGGGAACGAGAATCACCAGTTACAGGTGAGGTCCAGGTGGGGATCCGACTCACCATGTCCAGGTGAGTCCCAGGTGGAAACCAGTGTCACCTTGTCCAGGTGTGGCCCAGGTGAAGACCAGAGTAAATAGGTCCGGCTTGGTCACTGATAGTGAACAGGGTAACCATATCCTGATGCTAACCAGGTGGGTACCAGAGACACCAGGTCTCGGTGAGGCCCAGGTGGGACCAGAGTCATGAGGTCCAGGTGAGGTCCTGATGGGAACCACAGTCACCAGGTCAGGTGAGGGCATGCTTAGAATCAGTGTCACCAGATAATAGTGAGGTCCAGGTGTTGCCAGAGTCACCTGGTACAGACGAGGCCAAAGTCAGGACCAGAGTTACCAGGATCAGGTCAGTCCCATTGGGGAATAGAGTAACCATATCCCGATGATGCCCAGGTAGAACCAGAGTCACCAGGTCCAGATGAGGCGCAGGTGTGGAGCATGTTCACTAGGTCCCGGTGAGGGCCAGTTGAGGAACAGAGTCACCAGGTCTAGTTGAGGCCTAGAGGTGTACCAGATTCACCTGGTCTAGGTGACATCCAGATGAGGACCAGAGTCAACATGTCAGGGTGAGGCCCAGAGGGGATCCAGAGTAATCATGTCCAGGTAGGGTTCAGGTGTGGAACAGAGTATCCAGGTCACAATGGACACAGGTGAGGACCAGAGTCAGCAGATCTGGGTGAGGCCCAGTTAGGATCAGAGTCACCAGTTCCAGGTGAGGCCAAGAAGGAGTCCACAGCAATCAGGTCCAGGTGGGCAACAAATTCACCAGGACTGGGTGAGGCCCAGATGGGGACCAGATTCACCAGGTCCTGTTGACTTCCAGGTGGTGACCAGACTTACCAGTTCGGGGTGAGGACCAGGTAAGGACCAGATTCAACAGGTCCACGTGAGGCCCACGTGGGGACCTGTGTCACCAGGTATGGGTGAGGCCCAGGTGGCAACACCACTCCCCAGGTACAGGTGAGGCCAAAATGCAGGCCATGCAGAGGAAACATGTCACGATGATGCACTGGTTGGGACCAGAGTTACCAGATCCAGGTGAGGCCAACCTGCAGGCCATGCAGTGGAACCATGTCCCGATGATGCCCAGGTAGGGACCAGAGTCACCAGGTGCAAATGAGGCCCAGATGGAGCATATTCACTAGGTCCAGGTGAGGCCCAGTTGAGGACCAGAGTCCCCAGATCTGGTTGAGGCCTAGAGGGGTACCAGAATCACCTGGTCCAGGTGACATCCAGATGGGGACCAGAGTCACCAGGTCAGGGTGAGACCCAGAGATTTTCCAGAGTCATCATGTCCAGGTGAGGCTCAGGTGTGGAACAGAGTCACCAGGTACCAACGATGCCCAGGTGAGGACCAGAGTCACCTAGTCTGCGTGATGCGCAGATAGAATCAGAGTCACTAGTTCCAGGTGAGGCCAAGAAAGAGTCCACATCAATCAGGTCCAGGTGGGGAACAAATCACCAGTACTGGGTGAGACCCAGATGGGGACCAGATTCACCAGGTCCAGGTGAGTCCCAGGTGGTGACCAGAGTCCATGGGTCCGGGAAGGACCAGAAAAGGACCAGATTCACCAAGTCCAAGAGGCCCACGTGGGGAACTGAGTCACCAGGTATGGGTGAGGCCCAGGTGGCAACCCCACTTACCAGGTCCAGGTGAGGCCAACCTGCAGGCCAGAGTCTCCAGATCCAGGTGAGGCCCTAGTGGGAACCGGAGTCACCAGGTAATTGTGAGTCTTCAAGAACACCACAGTCACCTGGTCCTGGTGTGGTTCATGTGGGAACGAGAGACACCAGGTCCAGGTGAGACCCAGGTGGGGACCACAGTCACCAGGTCCAGATTGAGGCCTAGGTGGGGGGACCAGAGTCATCAGGACCAGTTGAGAACAAAGTGCGGAGCAAAGTTATCATGTCCAGGTGAGGCCCAGGTGGGGAACAGAATAACCATGTCCCATTGATGCCAGGTGGGAAAAGAGTCACAAGGTTTAGACGTGGCCTAACTGAGGAGTAGATTCACCAGGTCCTGTTGAGGCCCAGATTAGGACCACTGTCCCCACCTCCGAGTGAGTCCCAGAGGGAGACCAGAGTCACTGGTTCTGGTGATATCCAGGTGGTGACCAGAGTCACCACGTCAGGGTGAGGCCCAAAGTGGGACGAGAATCACTAGGTCCAGGTGAGTCCCCGATGTGGAACTGAGAAACCAGGTCCCATGATGCCCATATGAGGACCTGAGTCACCAGGTCCAGGTGAGGTCCCTGTGGGAACCAGTCACCTCGTCCAGGTGAGGCCCAGGTGGGACCACAGTCACTAGGTCCAGGTGAGGCCCAGGTATATAAGAGAGTATCCAGGTCCCAATGATGCCCAGGTAAGGACCAGAGTCAACAGGTCCAGGAGAGGCCCAAATATGGTTCAGAGTCATTGTGTTCCAGGTGAGGCCAGATGGAGACCACAGGAACCAGGTCCAGGAGAGCCCCATATGGGAACCAGAGCCACCAGATCCAGGTGAGAACCAGGTTGGACCACAGTCACAAGGTCCAGGTGAAACGCAGGTGGAAACAGGATTCCCCGAGACCAGGTGAGGTCCCGGTGGCGACCAGTCACCAGATCCAAGTGAGGACAATCTAAAGACCAGATTCACCAAGCCCAATGAAGCCGAAGGGGTGACCAGAGTCACCAGGTAAGGGTGAGGCCCAGAGGGGGAACCAGAGTAACCAGTTTAGTTTGAGGCCAAGAATGGGACCAGAGGTCCCTGGTCAAAGTGAGGCCCAGGGGTTGAATAGAGTATCCAGGTCCCAATGATGCCTGGGTGAGGACCAGAGTCACAAGGGCCATGCAGGCCCAGATGGGGAACAGATCACTAGGTCCTGTAGAGGCATAGAATAAGACCAGATTCAGGGATCCCTGGGTAGCGCAGCTGTTTGGCGCCTGCCTTTGGCCCAGGGCGCGATCCTGGAGACCCGGGATTGAATCCCACATCGGGCTCCCGCTGCATGGAGCCTGCTTCTCCCTCTGCCTGTGTCTCTGCCTCTCTCTCTCTCTGTGACTATCATAAATAAATAAAAATTTAAAAAAATTTAAAAAAAAGACCAGATTCACCAGTATCAGGTGAGCCCCTTGTGGGAACAAGAGCCACTCTACACAGCTGAGTCCCAGGTCCATGAGAGGCCCACGTGAGGACCAGATTCATCAGGTCGAATTGAGGCATAGCTGGGGACAAGAGTCACCAGATCTGGTTGCGGCCTAGGTGGGGCAAGATTCAGCAGTTCTGAGTTAGGTCAAAGTGTGGACGAGAGACACCAGGTCCAGGTGAGGCCAAACTGAGGACCAGAGTCACCAGATCCAGGTGAGGTCCATGTTGGAAAGAGAGTCACCAGGTCCAGGAGAGGTCCAGGTGGGGACAAGAGTCACCAGATCCAGGTGAAGGCCAAGGCGGGCCAGAGTCACCAGATCCAGGTGAAGCCCAGGTGGGGACCAGAGTCACTCGGTCCAGATGACGCCCAGGTGAGGACCAGAGTTCCCAGGTACACGTGAGGCCCCGGTGGGGATCAGAGGCAACAGGTCCATGTGAGGCCGGCTTGGGGACCATGGTCAACAGGTCTACTTGAGGCCCAAGTGTGGAACACAGTAACCAGGTCCAGGTGAGTCCCAGGTTGTGACAAGAGTCACCACGTCCAGGTGAGGCCCAGGTGGGGACCAGGATCACCAGGTACAGGGGAGGCCCTTGAAAGAACCAGAGTCAACAGTTCGAGGTCAGGCGCAGGTGGCATCCAGGGTCAGCAGGTCCAAAGCAGGCCAAAGTGGGGTTCACACTCACTAGGGCATGGTGAGAACCAGAGGGGTACCAGAGTCACCTGGTCTAGGTGACGTCCAGTTGTGGAACACAGTCACCGGGTCCCAATTTTGCCCAGTTGAGGACCATGGTCAACAGGGCCAGGTGAGGCCCAAATGGGGACTGGAGTCCCCATATCCAGGTGAAGCCCAGGTGGGGACCACAGTCAGCAGATCCAGGGTAGTCTCAGGTGCAGACCATAATCACCAGTTCCAAGTGAGGTGCAGGTGCAACCACATTCCCCAGGACCCAGTGAGGCCCTGGCAGGGAACAGAGTCACAAGGTACATGAGAAGCTAGAAACACTGCAGCCACCAGGTCCACAAGATGTCCATGTGGGCCGGAGAATCAGCAGTTACACGTGAGGAACAGGTGGGGATCCGACTCACTATGTCAAGTTGAGACCCAGGTGGGATCCAGTGTCACCACGTCCAGGTGTGGCCCAGGTGAAGACAAGAGTTAATAGTTCCGGGTGGGTCACTGTTAGTGAACAGTGTAACCATAACCTGATGCTACCCAGGTGGGTACCAGATACACCAGGTCCTGGTGAGGCCCAGGTGGGACCAGAGACATGAGGTCCAGGTAAGATCCCGATGGGAACCACAGTCACCAGGTCAGGTGAGGCCATGCTTAGGATCAGAGTTCCCAGTTACAGGTGAGGCCCAGGTGGAGCCAGAGTGACCTGGTACAGAAGAGGCCAAAGTCAGGACCAGAGTTACTAGGATAAGGTCAGTCCCATTGAGGAATAGAGTAACCATGTCCCGATGATGCCCAGGTAGAACCCGACTCACCACGTTCAGATGAGGCGCAGGTGTGGAGCATGTTCACTAGGTCCAGGTGAGGCCCAGTTGAGGACCAGAGTCACCAGGTCTGGTTGAGGCCGACAGGGGTCCCAGATTCACCTGTTCTAGGTGACATCCAGATGGGGAACAGAGTCACCATGTCAGAGTGAGGCCCATAGAGGATGCAGAGTCATCATGTCCAGGTGAGGCTCAGGTGTGGAACAGAGTATCCAGGTCTTAGTGGTCCACAGGTGAGGACCAGAGTCACCAGATCTGGGTGAGGCCCAGTTAGGATCAGAGTCACCAGTTCCAGGTGAGGCCCAAAAGGAGTCCACAGCAATCAGGTCCAGGTGGGGAACAAAGTCACCAGGACTGGGTCAGGCCCAGATGGCGACCAGATTATCCAGGTCCAGGGGATTCCCACGTGGTGACCAGAATTACCATATTCACCAGGTCCAGGAGGCCCACGTGGGGACCTGAGTCACCAGGTATGGGTGACGCCCAGGTGGCAACCCCACTCACCAGGTCCAGGTGAGGCCATCCTGCAGGCCAGAGTCACCTGATCCAGGTGAGGCCCTAGTGGGGACCGGAGTCACCAGGTAAATGTGAGTCTACAAGACACCACAGTCACCAGGTCCAGATTGAGGCCTAGGTCGGGGGACCAGAGTCATCAGGACCATGTGAGGCCAAAGTGTGGAGCAAAATTATCATGTCCAGGTGAGGCCCAGGTAGGGAACAGAGTAACCATGTCCCTTTGATGCCAGGTGGGAAAAGAGTCACAAGTTCCAGACGAGGCCTATGTGAAGAGTAGATTCATCAGGTCCTGTTGAGGCCCAGTTGAGGACCAGTGTCCACAGCTCCGGAGAGTCTCAGAGGGGGACCAGAGTCACCCGGTTCTGGTGATATCCAGGTGGGGACCAGAGTCACCACGTCAGGATGAGGCCCAGAGGGTGACAAGAATCACTAGCTCCAGTTGAGGCCCGATGTGGAACTGAGAAACCAGGTACCATGATGCCCATATGAGGACCTGAGTCACCAGGTCCATGTGAGGTCTCTGTGGGAACCAGTCACCTCGTCCAGGTGAGGCCCAGGTGGGACCACAGTCACCAGGTCCAGGTGAGGCCCAGGTATATAAGAGAGTATCGAGGTCCCAATGATGCCCAGGTAAGGACCAGAGTCAACAGGTCCAGGAGAGGCCCAAATACGGATCAGCGTCATTGTGTTCCAGGTGAGGTCAGATGGAGACCACAGGAACCAGGTCCAGGAGAGCCCCATATGGGAACCAGAGCCACGAGATCCAGATGAGGTCCAGGTGGGACCACAGTCACAAGGTCCAGGTGAGGCGCAGGTGGCAACAGGATTCAACAAGTCCAGGTGATGCCTAGGTGGCGACCAGCCACCACATCCAGGCGCGGACCAGCTAAGGACCAGATTCACCAGGCCGAAGTGAAGCCCAAAGGGTGACCTGAGTCACCAGGTAAGGGTGAGCCCCAGAGGGGGAACCAGAGTAACCTGTTTAGTTTGAGGCTCAGAATTGGACCAGAGGTCCCTGGTCAAAGTGAGGCCCAGGTGTGTAATAGAGTATCCAGGGTGAGGATCATTGGGTCCATCACCCAATGATGCCTGGGTGAGGACCAGAGTCACTGGGGCCATGCAGGCCCAGATGGGGAACAGAATCACTAGGTCCTGGTGAGGCATACAATAAGACCACAGTCAGCAGTATCAGCTGAGCCCCTTGCGGGAACCAGAGCCACTCTACAGCTGAGTCCCAGGTCCAGGTGAGGCTCCCGTGAGGACCAGATTCATTAGGTCGAATTGAGGCATAGCTGGGGACAAAAGTCACCAGGTCTGGGTGCTGCCTAAGTTGGGCTAGATTCAGCAGTTCTGAGTTAGGTCAAAGTGGGGACGAGATACGCCAGTTCCAGGTGAGGCCAAACTGAGTACCAGAGTCACCAGATCCATGTGAGGTCCATGTTTGAAAGAAAGTCACCAGGTCCGGGAGAGGTCCAGGTGGGGACCAGAGTCACCAGTTCCAGGTGAGGCCAAGAAGGAGTCCACAGAAATCAGGTCCAGGTGGGGAACAAAGTCACCAGGACTGGGTGAGGCCTAGATGGGGACCAGATACACAAGATCCAGGTGATATCCAGGTGGTGACCAGACTACCAGTTCCGGGTGAGGACCAGGTAAGGACAAGATTCACCAGGTCCAAGTGAGGCCCACGTGGGGACCTGTGTCACCAGGCATAGGTGAGGCCCAGGTGGCAACCCCACTGACCAGGTCCAGGTGAGGCCACCCTGCAGGCCGTGCAGAGGAACCATGTCCCGATGATGACCATGTAGGGACCAGATATACCAGGTCCAAGGGAGGCCAACCAGCAGGCCATGCAGTGGAACCATGTCCCGATGATGCCCAGGTAGGGACCAGAGTCACCAGGTCCAAAAGAGGCCCAGATGGTGCATATTCACTAGGTCCAAGTGAGGCCCAGTTGAGGACCAGAGTCACCAGATCTGGTTGAGGCCTAGAAGGGTACCAGAATCACTTGGTCCAGGTGACATCCAGATGGGGACCACAGTCACCAGGTCAGGGTTGTCCCAGAGAGGTTCCAGAGTCATCCTGTCCAGGTGAGGCTCAGGTGTGGAACAGAGTCACCAGGTCCCAATGATGCTCAGGTGAGGACCAGAGTCACCAGGTCTGGGTGACGCGCAGATAGGATCAGAGTCACCAGATCTTGTTGAGGCCTAGAGGGGTAACAGATTCACCAGGTCCAGGTGAGGCACAGGTGGTGACCAGAGTCCCCGTTCTGGGAAAGGACCAGGTAAGGACCAGATTCACTAGGTCCAAGAGGCCCATGTGGACCTGAGTCACCAGGTATGGGTGAGGCCCAGGTGGCAATAACACTCACCAGGTCCAGGTGAGGCCAACCTGCAGGCCATGCAGAGGAACCATGTCCCGGTGATGCTCAGGTAGGGACCAGATTTACCAGGTCCAGTTGAGGCCAATCTGCAGGCGATGCAGTGGAGCCATATCCCGATGATGCCCAGGTAGGTTCCAGAGTCACCAGGTCCATATAAGGCCCAGATGGAGCATATTCACTAGGTCCAGGTGAGGCCCAGTTGAGGACCAGTTTCACCATATCTACTTGAGTCTTAGAAGGGTACCAGAATCACCTGGTCCAGGTGATATCCAGATGGGGACGAGAGTCACCAGGTCAGGGGGAGGCCCAGAGTGGTTCCAGAGTCATCGGGTCCAGGTTAGGCTCAGGTGTGGAAGAGAGTCACCAGGTACCAAAGATGCCCAGGTGAGGACCAGAGTCACCAGATCTGGGTGAGGCGCAGATAGGATCAGAGTCACCAGTTGCAGGTGAGGCCAAGAAAGAGTTCACAGCAATCAGGTCCAGGTGGGGAACAAAGTCACCAGACCAGGGTGAGACCCAGATGGGGACCAGATTCACTATGTCCAGGTGAGGCCCAGGTGGGGATAGAGTCCCCGGGTCTCGGGAAGGACCAGGTAACGACCAGATTCACCAGGTCCAAGAGGCTCACGTGGGGACCTGAGTCACCAGCTATGTGTGAGGCCTAGGTGGCAAACCCTCTCACCAGGTCTAGGTGAGGCCAACTGGCGGGCCAGAGTCACCAGATCCAGGTGAGGCCCTAGTGGGGACTGGAGTCACCAGGTACATGTGAGTATACAAGAACACCACAGTCACCAGGTCCAGGTGTGGTTCATCTGGTGAAGTGAAGCCCAAAGGGTGACCAGAGTTACCAGGTAAGGTTGAGGCCCAAAGGGGAACCAGTAACTAGTTTAGTTTGAGTCCCAGAATGGGACGAGAGGTCCATAGTCAATGTGAGGCACAGGTGTGGAATAGAGTATCCAGGTCCTAATGATTCCTGGGTGAGGACCAGAGTCACTAGGGCCATGCAGGCCCAGATGGGAACAGAATCGCTAGGACCAGGTGAGGCATAGAATAAGACCACAGTCAGCTATATCAGGTGAGCCCCTTGTGGGAACCAAGCCACTCTATCAAGCTGAGTCCAGGTCCATGTGAGGCCCACGTGAGGAGCAGATTCATCAGGTCGAATTGAGGCATAGCTGGGGACAAGAGTCACCAAGTCTGGGTGCGGCCGAGGTGGGGCAAGATTCAGCAGTTCTGAGTTAGGTCAAAGTGGGGACGAGAGATGCCAGATCCAGATGAGGCCAAACTGAGGACCAGAGTCACCAGATGCAGGTCAGGTCCAGGTGTGGACCAGAGTCAGAAGATCCAGGTGAAGTCCAGGTGGGGACCAGAGTCACCAGATCCAGGTGAAGCCCAGGTAGGGACCAGAGTCGCTAGGTCCAGATGAGACCCAGATGAGGACCAGAGTTACCAGGTACACGTGAAGCCCCGGTGGGGATCAGAGGCAACATGTCCATGTGAGGCTGGCTTGGGGACCATGGTCAACAGGTCTACTTGAGGCCCAGGTGTGGAACACCGTAAGCAGGTCCAGGTGAGTTCCCGGTGGTGACAAGAGTCACCAGGTCCAGGTCAGGCCCATGTGGGCACCAGGAACATCACGTCCAGGGGAGGCCCTTGAAAGAACCAGAGTCAACAGTTCGAGGTCAGGCGCAGGTGGCAACCATGGTCAGGAGGTCCAAGTCAGACCAAAGTGGGGTTCACAGTCACTAGGGCACAGTGACACCCAGAGAGGGACCAGAGTCACCTGGTCCAGGTGAGGTCCAGTTGTGGATCACAGTCACCGGGTCCCAATTTTGCCCAGTTGAGGACCATGGTCAACAGGGACAGGTGAGCCTCAGATGGGAACGAGAGCCCTAAATCCAGGTGAAGCCCAGGTGGGGACCACAGTCACCAGATCCAGGGTAGTCTCAGGCGCAGACCAGAATCACCAGGTCCAGGTGAGGTGCAGGTGGCAACCACACACAACAGGTACCGGTGAGGCCCTGGTGGGGACCAGAGTCACGAGGTACATGAGAAGCTAGAAACACTGCAGCCACCAGATCCACATGATGTCCATGTGGGAACGAGAATCACCAGTTACAGGTGAGGATCAGGCAGGGATCTGAATCACATGTCCACGTGAGACCCAAGAGGGAACCAGTGCCACCATGTCCAGGTGTGGCCCAGGTGAAGACCAGAGTTAATAGGTCCGGCTGGGTCACTGTTAGTGAAGAGTGTAACCATATCCTGATGCTACCCAGGTGGGTACCAGAGACACCAGGTCCTGGTGAGGCCCAGGTGGGACCAGAGACATGAGGTTCAGGTGAGGTCCCGATGGGAACCACAGACACCAGGTCAGGTGAGGCCATGCTTATGATCAGAGTCACCAGTTACAGGTGAGGCCCAGGTGGAGCCAGAGTCACCAAGTAGAGAAGATGCCAAAGTCAGGACCAGAGTTACCAGGATCAGGAGAGTCCCAGTGGGGAATAGAGTAACCATGTCCCGATGATGCCCAGGTAGAACCCGAGTCACCAAGTACAGATGAGGCGCAGGTGGGGAGTATATTCACTAGGTCCCGGTGAGGCCCAGTTGAGGACCAGATTCCCCCAGTCTAGATGAGGCCTAGAGGGGTACCAGATTCACCTGGTCTAGGTGACATCCAGATGGGGACCAGAGTCACCAGGTCAGGGTGAGGCCCAGAGGGGATGCAGAGTCATCATGTCCAGGTGAGGCTCAGGTGTGGAACAAAGTATCCAGGTCGTATTGGTCCACAGGTGAGGACAAGAATCAACAGATCTGGGTGATGTCCAGTTAGGATCAGAGTCAGCAGTTCCAGGTGAGGACAAGAAGGAGTCCACAGCAATCAGGTCCAGGTTGGGAACAAAGTCACCAAGACTAGGTGAGGCCCAGATGGGGACCAGATTCACCAGGTCCAGGTGATTCCCAGGTGGTGACCAGAGTTACCAGTTCCAAGTGAAGACCAGGTAAGGACCAGATTCACCAGGTCCAAGTTAGGGCCACGTGGGGACTTGTGTCTCCATGTATGGGTGAGGCCCAGGTGTAAATCCCACTCACCAGGTCCAGGTGAGGCCAACGTGCAGGCCATGCAGTGGAACCATGTACCAATGATGCCCACGTAGGGACAAGACTTACCAGGTCCAGGTGAGGCCAACCTGCAGGCCATGCTGTGGAACCATGTCCCGATGATGCCCAGGTAGGGAACAGAGTTACCAGGTCCAGGTGAGGCCAATATGCAGGCCATGCAGTGGAACCATGTCCCGATGATGCCCAGGTAGGGAACAGAGTTACCAGGTCCAGGTGAGGCCAATATGCAGGCCATGCAGTGGAACAATGTCCCGATGATGCCCAGGTAGGGAACAGAGTCACCAGGTCCAAATGAGGCCCAGATGGAGCATATTCACTAGGTCCAGTGAGGCCCAGTTGAGGACCACTGTCACCATATCTGGTTGAGGCTTAGAGGGGTACCAGAATCACCTAGTACAGGTGACATCCAGATAGGGATCAGAGGCATCAGGACAGGGAGAGGTCCAGAGTGGTTCCAGAGTCATCATGTCCAGGTTAGGCTCAGGCGTGGAACAGAGTCACCAGGTACCAATGATGCCCAGGTGAGGCCCAGAGTCACCAGATCTGGGTGACGCGAAGATAAGATCAGAGTCACCAGTTCCAGGTGAGGCCAAGAAAGAGTCCACAGCAATCAGGTCCAGGTGGGGAACAAAGTCACCAGGACTGGGTGAGGCACAGATGGGGACCAGATTCACCAGGTCCAGGTGAGGCCCAGGTGGTGACCAGAGTCCCCGGGTCTGGGACAGGACCAGGTAAGGACCAGATTCATCAGGTGCAAGAGGCCCACAAGGGGAATTGAGTCACCAGCTATGTGTGAGGTCCAGGTGGCAACCCCACTCACAAGTTCAAGGTGAGGCCAACCTGCAGGCCATGCTGAGGAACCATGTCCCGATGATGCCCAGGTTGGGACCAGAGTTACCAGGTTCATGTGAGGCCAACCTGCAGACCATGCAGTGGAACCATGTCCCGATGATGCCCAGGTAAGTACCAGAGTCACCAGGTCCAAATTAGGCCCAGATGGAGCATATTCACTAGGTTCAGGTGAGGCCCAGTTGAGGACCAGAGGCACCAGAACTGGTTGAGGCCTAGAGGGGTACCAGAATCACCTGGTCCAGTGACATCCAGATGGGGACCAGAGTCACCAGGTCTGAGTGACGCGCAGATAGGATCAGAGTCACCAGATCCAGGTAAGGCCCTAGTGGGGACCGGAGACACCAGGTAAATGTGAGACTACAAGAACACCACAGTTATCAGGTCCAGGTGTGTTTCATGTGGGAATGAGAGTCACAGGACCAGGTGAGACCCAGGTGGGGACCACAGTCACCAGGTCCAGATTGAGGTCTAGATGGGGGGACCAGAATCATCAGGATCAGTTGAGGCCAAAGTGTGGAGCAAAGTTATCATGTCCAGGTGAGGCCCAGGTGGGGAACAGAGTAACCATATCCAATTGATGCCAGGTGGGAAAAGAGTCAGAAGGTCTAGAAGAGGCCTAAGTGAGGAGTAGATTCAACAGCTCCTGTTGAGGCCCAGTTGAGTGCCAGTGTCCCCAGCTCCGGGTGAGTCCCAGAGGGGGACCAGAGTTACCCGGTTCTGGTGATATGCAGGTGGGGACCAGAGTCACCACGTCAGAGTGAGGCCCAGAGTGGGACGAGAATCACTAGGTCCAGGGAAGGCCCCGATGTGGAACTGAGAAAAAAGGTCCCATAATGCCCATATGAGGATCTGAGTCACCAGGTCCAGGTGAGGTCCCTGTGGAACCAGTCACCTCATCCAGGTGAGGCCCAGGTGGGACCACAGTCACCAGGTCCAGGAGAGGCCCAGGTATATAAGAGTGTACCCAGGTCCCAATGATGCCCATGTAAGTACCAGAGTCAACAGGTCCAGGAGAGGCCCAAATATGAAACAGAGTCATTGTGTTCCAGGTGAGGCCAGATGGAGACCACAGGAACCAGGTCCAGGAGAGCCCCATATGGGTACCAGAGCCACCAGATCCAGGTGAGGTCCAGGTGGGACCACAGTCACAAGGTTCCGGTGACGCACAGGTGGCAACAGGATTCACCAAGTCCAGGAGAGGCCCAGGAGGCGACCAGTCACCAGATCCAGGTTCGGACCATCTAAGGACCAGATTCACCAGGCCCAAGTGAAGCCCAAGGGGTGACCAGAGTCACCAGGTAAGGGTGAGACCCAGAGTGGTAACCAGAGTAACCAGTTTAGTTTGAGGCCCAGAATGGGACCAGAGGTGCCTGGTCAAAGTGAGGCCCAGGTGTTGAATAGAGTATCCAGGTCCCAATGATGGCTGAGTGAGGACCAGAGTCACTAGGCCCATGCAGGCCCTGATGGGGAACAGAATCACTAGGTCCTGGTTCGGCATAGAATAAGACCACAGTCAGCAGTATCCGGTGAGCCCCTTGTGGGAACCAGAGCCACTCTATCCAGCTGAGTCCCAGGTCCATGGGAGGCCCACGTGAGTAACTTATTCATCAGGTCGAAATGAGACATAGCTGGGGACAAGAGTCACCAGGACTGGGTGTGGCCTAGGTGGGGCAAGATTCAGCAGTTCTGAGTTAGGTCAAAGTGGGGACGAGAGACACCAGGTCCAGGTGTGGCCAAACTGAGGACCAGAGTCACCATATCCAGTTGAGGTCCATGTTGGAAAGAGAGTCACCAGGTCCAGGAGAGGTCCAGGTGTGACTAGAGTCACCACATCCAGGTGAAGCCCAGGTGGGGATCAGAGTCACTAGGTCCAGATGAGGCCCAGGTGAGGACCAGAGTTATCAGGTACACGTGAGGACCCGGTGGGGATCAGAGGCCACAGGTCCATGTGAGGCCGGCTTGGGGACCATGGTCAACAGATCTACTTGAGGCCCAGGTGTGGAACACAGTAAGCAGGTACAGGTGAGTCCCCAGTGGTGACAAGAGTGACCACGTCCAGGTGAGGCCCAGGTGGGGACCAGGATCATCAGGTCCCGGGGAGGCCCTTGAAAGAACAAGAGTCAACAGTTCAAGGTCAGGCGCAGGTGGTAACCAGGGTCAGGAGGTCCAAGTCAGGCCAAAGTGGGGTTCACAGTCACTAGGGCACGGTGAGACCCAGAGGGGGACCAGAGTCACCTGGTCCAGGTGAGGCCCAGTTGAGGACCAGGTTCACCATATCTGGTTCGGCTTAGAAGGGTACCAGAATCACCTGATCGCGGTGATATCCAGATGGGGACCAGAGTCACCAGGTCAGGGTGAGGCCCAGAGTGGTTCCAGAGTCATCGGGTCCAGGTGAGGCTTAGGTGTGGAACAGAATCTCCAGGTACCAATGATGCCCAGGTGAGGACCAGAGTCAACAGATCTGGGTGACACGCAGATAGGATCAGAGTCACCAGTTCCAGGTGACTGAGAAGAAGAAGAAGGCGTCTACTAAATCAGATCCAGGTGGTGAAGAAAGTCACCAGGACTTGGTGAGGCCCAGATTTGGACCAGATTCACCAGGTCCAGGTTATTCCCAGGTGGTGACCAGAGTCCTCGGGGCTGGGAGAGGACCAGCTAAGGACCAGATTCAACAGGTCCAAATGAGGCCCACGTGGGGACCTGAGTCACCAGGTATGTGTGAGGCCCAGGTGGCAACCCCACTCCCCAGTCCAGGTGAGGCCAACCAGCAGGCTAGAGTCACCAGATGCAGGTGAGGTCCAGGAGGGGACCAGAGTCACCAAATCCAGGTGAGGTCCATGTTCAAAGAGAGTCACCAGGCCCAGGAAAGGTCCAGGTGGGGACCAGGATGACCAGGTCGAGGGGAGGCCTTTGAAAAACCAGAGTCTACAGTTTGAGGTCAGGCGCAGGAGGCAACCAGTATCAGCAGGACCAAGACAGGCCATAGAGGGGGTTCACAGTCACTAGGGAACCGTGAGACCCAGAGGGGGACCAGAGTCACCTGGTCCAGGTGAGGTCCAGTTGTGGAACACAATCACCGGGTTCCAATTTTGCCCAGTTGAGGACCATGGTCAACAGGGCCAGGTGAAGCCCAGATGGAGACCGGAGTCCCCAAATCCAAGTGAAGCTCAGGTGGGGACCAGAGTCACCAGATCCTGGGTAGTCTCAGGTGTAGACCAGAATCACCAGGTCCAGGTGAGGTGCAGGAGGCAACCACACTCACCAGGTCCCGGTGAGGCCCTGGTGGGGACCAGAGTCACGATGTATATGAGAAGCTAGAAACACTGCAGCCACAAGGTCCACATTATGTCCATGTGGGAATGAAAATCACCAGTTACAGGTGAGGACCAGGTGGGGATCCGACTCACCATGTCCAGGTGAGTCCCAGGTGGGAACGTGTGTCACCATGTCCAGGTGTGGCCCAGGTGAAGACCAGAGTTAATAGGTCCAGCTGGGTCACTGTTAGTGAACAGTGTAAACATATCCTGATGCTACCCAGGTGGGAACCACAGAAACCAGGTCCTGGTGAGTCCCAGGAGGGCCCAGAGACATGAGGTCCAGAAGAGGTCCCGATGGGAAACACAGTCACCAGGTCAGGTGAGGGCATGCTTAGGATCAGAGTCACCAGTTACAGGTGAGGCCCCTGTTGAGCCAGAATCACCTGGTACAGAAGAGGCCAAAGTCAGGACCATAGTTACCAGGATCAGGTCAGTCCCAGTGGGGAATAGAGTAACCATGCCCCGATGATACCCAGGTAGAACCAGAGTCACCAGGTCCAGATGAGGCGCAGGAGGGGAGCATATTCACTCGGTCCCAGTGAGGCCCAGTTGCAGACCAGAGTCACGAGGTCTAGTTGATGCCTAGAGG
Source organism: Canis lupus familiaris (assembly GCF_011100685.1). Lineage (NCBI taxonomy): Eukaryota > Metazoa > Chordata > Mammalia > Carnivora > Canidae > Canis > Canis lupus. The sequence goes on from NW_023330940.1 coordinate 46,777, forward strand.
GGTACCACATTCACCTGGTCTAGGTGACATCCAGATGGGGAGCAGAGTCACCATGTCAGGGTGAGGCCCATAGGGGATCCAGAGTCATCATGTCCAAGTGATGCTCACGTGTGGAACGGAGTATCTAGATCATAATGGTCCACAGGTGAGGACCAAAGTCACCAGATCTGGGTGAGGCCAAGTTAGGATCACACTCACCACTTCCAGGTGAAGCCAAGAATGTGTCCACAGCAATCAGGTCCAGGTGGGGAACAAAGTCACCAGGACTGTGTGAGGCCCACATGGGGACCAGATTCACAAGGTCCAGGTGATTCCCAGGTGGTGACCAGAGTTACCAGTTCCAGGTGAGGACCAGGTAAGGACCAGATTCACCAGGTCCAAGTGAGGCCCACGTGGGTGCATGGGTCACCAGGTACAGGGGAGGAATAGCTGGGGACAAGAGTCACCAGATCTGGGTTCGGCCTAGGTGGCTCAGGTGGAAACCCCAATCACCAGGTCCAGGTGAGGCCAATCCTTGGGCCATGCAGAGGAACCGTGTCCCGATGATGCCCATGCAGGGACCAGAGTTACCGGCTCCTGGTGATTCCAACCTGTAGGCCATGCTGTGTAACCATGTCCCGATGATGCCCAGGGAGGGACCAAAGTCACCAGGTCCAAATGAGGCCCAGATGGAGCATATTTACTAGGTCCCGTTGAGGCCCAGTTGAGGACCAGAGTCACCAGGTCTCGTTGAGGCCCAGAGGGGTACCAGAATCACCTGGTACAGGTGACATCCAGATGGAGACCAGAGTCACCAGTTCAGGGTGAGGCCAAGAGTGGTTCCAGAGTCATCATGTCCATGTGAGGCCGTCTTGGGGACCATGGTAAACAGGTCTACTGGAGGTCAAGGTGTGGAACACAGTAAGCAGGTCAAGGTGAGTCCCCGGTGGTGACAAGTGTCACCACGTCCAGGTGAGGCCGAGGTGGGGACCAGAATCACCAGGTACAGGAAAGGCCCTTGAAAGAACCTGGGTCAACAGTTTCGAGGTCAGGCGCAGGTGGCAACCAGGGTCAGCAGGTCCTAGTCAGGCCAAAGTGGGGTTCACAGTCACTAGGACACGGTGAGACCCAGAGGGGACCAGAGTCACCTGGTCAGGTGAGGTCCAGTTGTGGAACAAAGTCACCGGGGCCCAATTTACCCAGTTGAGGACCATGGTCAACAGGTCCAGGTGAGGCCCAGATGGGGACCGGAGTCCCAAATACAGGTGATGCCCAGGTGGGGACCACAGTCACCAGATCCAGGGTAGTCTCAGGTGCAGAGCCAGAATCACCAGGTCCAGGTGACGTGCAGGTGGCAACTACACTAACCAGGACCCGGTGAGGTCCTGGTGGGGATCAGAGTCACGAAGTACATGAGAAGCTAGAATTACTGCAGCCACCAGGTCCACATGATGACCATGTGGGAACGAGAATCACCAGTTACAGGTGAGGACCAGGTGGGGATCCGACTCACCATGTCCAGGTGAGACCCAGGTGGGAACCAGTGTCACCTTGTCCAGGTGTGGCCCAGGTGAAGACCAGTGTTAATAGGTCCGGCTGGTCACTGTTAGTGAACAGTGTAACCATATGCTGATGCTACCCAGGGGGGTACCAGAGACACCAGGTCCAGGTGAGGCCCAGGTGGGACCGGAGAAATGAGGTCCAGTTTATTTCCCGATTGGAACCACAGTCACCAGGTCAGGTGAGGCCATGCTTAGGATCAGAGTCACCAGGTACAGGTGAGGCACAAGTGGACACAGAGTCACCTGGTACAGAAGAGGCCAAAGTCAGGACCAGAGTTACCAGGATCAGGTCAGTCCCAGTGGGTAATACAGTAACCATGTCCCAATGATGCCCAGGTAGAACCAGAGTCACCAGGTCCATCGAGGCGCAGGTGGGGGAGAATATTCACTAGGTCCAGGTGAGGCCCAGATGAGGACCAGACTCACCAGGTCTAGTTGAGGCCTTGAGGGGTACCAAATTCCCCTGGTCTAGGGGATATCCAGATGGGGACCCAGAGTCACCATGTCAGGGTGAGGCCCAGAGGGGATCCAGAGTCATCATGTCCAGGTGAGGTTCAGGTGTGGAACAGAGCTTCCAGGTCATAATGATCCACAGGTGAGGACCAGAGTCACCAGATCTGGGTGACGCCCAGTTAGGAGCAGAGTCACAATTTCCAGGTGATGCCAAGAAGGAGTCCACAGCAATCAGGTGCAGGTAGGGAACAAAGTCACCAGGACTGGGTGAGGCCCAGATGGGGACCAGATTCAATAGGTCCAGGTGATTCCCAGGTGGTGACCAGAGTTACCAGTTCCGGGTGAGGGCCAGGTAAGGACCAGATTCACCAGGTCCAAGTGAGGCCCACGTGGGACCTGTGTCACCAGGTTGGGTGAGGCCCATGAGGCATCCCCACTAACCAGGTCCAGGTGACGCCAACCTGCAGGCCATGCAGAGGAACCGTGTCCCGATGATGCCCAGGTAGGGACCACAGTTACCAAGTCAAGAAGAGGCCAACCTGCAGACCATTATGTGGAACCATGTCCCGATGTTGCCCATGTAGGGACCAGAGTCACCAGGTCCAAATGAGGCCCAGATGGAGCATATTCACTAGACCAGGTGAGGCCCATTTGAGGACCACAGTCACCAGATCTGTTGAGGCCCAGAGGGGGTACCAGATTCCCCTGCTCCAGGTGACATCCAGATAGGGGACCAGAGTCACCAGTTCCAGGTGAGGCCAAGAAAAGAGTCCACAGCAATCACGTCACGTGGGGAACAAAGTCACCAGGACTGTGTGAGACCCAGACGGGGACCAGAGTCACCAGATCCAGGTGTAGCCCCGGTTGGGACCAGAGTCACTAGGTCCAGAAGAGGCCCAGGTGAGGACCAAAGTTACCAGTACACGTGAGGCACCGGTGGGGATCACAGGCAACAGGTTCATGTGAGGCCGGCTTGGGGACCATGGTCAACAGGTTTACTTGAGGCCCAGGCGTGGAACACAGTAACCAGGTCCACGGTGAGTAACCGGTGGTGACAAGAGTCACCACGTCCAGGTGAGGCCCAGTGGGGACCAGGTTCACCAGGTTCAGGGGAGGGCCCTTGAAAGAACCATAGTCAAAAGTTCTATGTCATTTGCAGGTGGCAACCAGGGTCAGCAAGTTCAAGTCAGTACAAAGGGGGGTTCACCGTCACTAGGGCACGGTGAGACCCTGAGGGTGACCAGAGTCACCTGGTCCAGGTGAGGTCCAGTTGTGGAACACAGTCACTGGGTCCCAATTCTGAACAGTTGAGGACAATGGTCAACAGGGCCAGGTGAGGCCCAGATGGGGACCGGAGTCCCCAAATCCAGGTGAAGCCCAGGTGGAGACCCCAGTCACCAGATCCAGTGTAGTCTCAGGTGCAGACCAGAATCACCAGGTCCAGGTGAGGTGCAGGTGGCAACCACACTCACCAGTTCCCCGGGGAGGGCCTGGTGGGACCAGAGTCACGAGGTACATGAGAAGCTAGAAACACTGCAGCCACCAGGTCCACATGATGGTCCATGTGGGAACGAGAATCACCAGTTACAGGTGAGGACCAGGTGGGGATCCGACTCACCATGTCAAGGTGAGACCCAGGTGGGAACCAGTGTCACCATGTCCAGGTGTGGCTCAGGTGAAGACCAGAGTTAATAGGTCCGGATGGGTCACTGTTAGTGAACAGTGTAACCATATCCTGATGCTACCCAGGTGGGGAACAGAGATATCAGGTTCAGGTGAGGTCCCGATGGGAACCACAGTCACCAGGTCAGGTGAGGCCATGCTTAGGATCAGAGTCACCAGTTACAGGTTAGGCCCAGGTAGAGCCAGAGTCACCTGGTACAGAGAGGCCAAAGTCATGGCAGAGTTACAAGGATCAGGTCAGTCCCAGTGGGAACAGAGTAACCATGTCCCGATGATGCCCAGATAGAACCAGCGTCACAGGTCCAGATGAGGCGCAGGTGGGGAGCATATTCACTAGGTCCCGGTGAGGCCCAATTGAGGACCAGAGTCACCAGGTCTTCTTGAGGCCTAGAGGGGTACCATATTCACCTGGTCTAGGTGACATCCAGATGGGGACCAGAGTCACCATGTCAGGGTGAGGCCCAGAGGGGATCCAGAGTCAGCATGTCCAGGTGAGGCTCAGGTGTGGAACAGAGTATCCAGGTCATAATGGTCCACAGGTGAGGACCAGAGTCACCAGATCTGGGTGAAGCCCAGTTAGGATCAGAGTCAACAGTTCCAGTTGAGTCCAAGAAGGAGTCCACAGCAATCAGGTCCAGGTGGGGAAGAAAGTCAACAGGACTGGATGAGGCCCAGTGGGGACCAGATTCACCAGGTCCAGGTGATTCCCAGGTGGTGACCAGGGTTACCAGGTCCGGGGAGGACCAGGTAAGGAACAGATTCACCAGGTCCAAGTGAGGCCCACGTGGGGACCTGTGTCACCAGGAATGGGTGAGCCCCAGGTGGTAACCCCACTCACCAGGTCCGGCTGAGGCCAACATGCAGGCCATGCAGAGGAACCGTGTCCCGATGATGTCCAGGTAGGGACCAGAGTTACCAGGTCCAGGTGAGGCCAACCTGCAGGACATGCAGTGGAACCATGTCCCGATGGTGCCCACGTAGGTACCAGAGGGACGAGCTCCAAATGAGGCCCAGATGGAGAATATTCACTAGGTCCAGGTGAGGCCCAGTTGAGGACCAGAGTCACCAGATCTGGTTGAGGCCCAGAGGGGTACCAGAATCCCCTGGTCCAGGTGACATACAGATGGGGACCAGAGTCACCAGGTCAGGGTAGGGTGAGGCACAGAGAGGTTCGAGAGTCATCATGTCCAGCTGAGGCTCAGCTGTGGAACAGAGTCACCAGGTACCAATGATGCCCAGGTGAGGACCAGAGTCACCAGATCTGGGTGACGCGCAGATAGGATCAGAGTCACTAGGTCCAGGTGAGGCCAATAAAGAGTCCACAGCAATCAGGTCCAGGTGGCGAACAAAGTCACCAGGACTGCGTGAGGCCCAGATGGGGACCAGATTTACCAGGTCCAGGTGAGGCCCAGGTGGTCACCAGAGTCCCCGGTTCTGAGAGAGGACCAGGTAAGGACCAGATTCACCAGGTCCAAGAGGCCCACGTGTGGACCTGAGTCACCAGGTATGGGTGAGGCCCAGGTGGCAACCCCACTCACCATGTCCAGGTGAGGCCAGCCTGCAGGCCAGAGTCACCATATCCAGTTGAGGCCCTAGTGGGGACGGGAATCACAAGGTAAATGTGAGTCTACAAGAACACCACAGTCACCAGGTCCAGGTGTGGTTCATGTGGGAACTGGAGTCACCAGGTCCAGCTGACACCCAGTTGGGGACGACAGTCACCAGGTCCAGATTGAGGCCTAGGTTGGGGTACGAGAGTCATCAGGACCAGTTGAGGCCAAAGTGTGCAGCAAAGTTATCATGTCCAGGTGAGGCCCAGGTGGGGAACAGAGTAACCATGTCCCATTGATGCCAGGTGGGAAAAGAGTCGCAAGGTCCAGACGAAGCCTAAGTTTGGAGTAGATTCACCAGGTCCTGTTGAGGCCCAGCTGAGGACCAGTGTCCCCAGCTCCGGGTGTGTCACCCGGTTCTGGTGATATCCAGGTGGGGACCAGTGTCACAAGTCAGGGTGAGGCCCAGAGGGGGACGAGAATCACTAGGTCCAGGTGAGCCCGATGTGGAACAGTGAAACCAGGTCCCAAGATGCCCATATGAGGACCTGAGTCACCAGGTCCAGGTGATGTCCCTGTGGGAACCAGTCACCCCGTCCAGGTGAGGCCCAGGTGGGTCCACAGTCACCAGGTCCTGGTGAGGCCCAGGTATATAAGAGAGTATCCAGGTCCCATGATGCCCAGGTAAGGACCAGAGTCAACAGGTCCAGGAGAGGCCCAAATATGGATCAGAGTCATTGTGTTCCAAGTGAGGCCAGATGGAGACCACAGGAACCAGGTCCAGGAGAGCCCCATATGGGAACCAGAGCCACCAGATCCAGGTGAGGTCCAGGAGGGACCACATTCACAAGGTCCAGGTGAGGCGCAGGTGGCAACATGATTCACCAAGTCCAGGTGAGGCCCACGTGGTGACCGGTCACCAGAGCCAGGTGCGGACCAGCTAAGAACCAGATTCACCAGGCCCAAGTGAAGCCCAAGGGGTGACCAGCGTCACCAGGTAAGGGTGAGGCCCCGAGGGGGAACCAGAGTAACCAGTTTAGTTTGAGGCCCAGAATGGGACCAGAGGTCCCTGGACAAAGTGAGGCCCAGGTGTGGAATAGAGTATCCAGGTCCCAATGATGCCTTGGTGAGGACCAGACTCACTAGGGCCAAGAAAGCCCAGATGGGGAACAGAATCACTAGGTCCCGTTGAGGCATAGAATAAGAACACAGTCACCAGTATCAGGTGAGCCCCTTGTGGGAACCAGAGCCTCTCTATCCAGCTGAGTCCCAGGTCCATGTGAGGCCCACGTGAGGACCAGATTCATCAGGTCGAATTGAGGCATAGCAGGGGACAAGAGTCACCAGGTCTGGGTGCGGCATAGGTGGGGCAAGATTCAGCAGTTCTGAGTTAGTTCAAAGTGGGGACGAGAGACACCTGTCCAGGTGAGGCCAAACAGAGACCAGAGTCACAAGATCCAGGTGAGTTCCAGGTGGGGACCAGAGTCACCAGGTATGGGTGAGTCCCAGGTGGCATCCCCACTCACCAGGTCCAGGTGAGGCCAACCTACAAGCCAGAGTCACCAGATCCAGGTGAGGCCCTAGTGGGGACCGGAGTCAACAGGTAAATGTGAGTGTACAAGAACACCACAGTCACCAGGTCCAGGTGTTGTTCATGTGGGAACGAGAGAGAGTCACCAAATCCAGGTGAGACCCCGGTGGAGACCACAGTCATCAGTTCCAGATTGCGGCCTAGGTGGGGGGACCAGAGTCATCAGGAAGAGTTGAGGCCAAAGAGTGGAGCAAAGTTATCATGTCCAGGTGACGCCCAGGTGGGGAACAGAGTAAACATGTCCCATTGATGCCAGGTGGGAAAAGAGTCACAAGGTTCAGACGAGGTCTAAGTGAGGAGTAGATTCACCAGGTCCTGTTGAGCCTCAGTTGAGGACCAGTGTCCCCAGGTCCAGTTGCGTCCCAGAGGGGGCCCAGAGTCACCCGGTTCTGGTGATGTCCAGGTGGGGACCAGAGTCACCACGTCAGGGTGAGGCCCAGAGGGGGACGAGAATCACTAGGTCCAGGTGAGGCCCCGTTATGGAAATGAGAAACCAGGTCCCATGATGCCCATATGAGGACCTGAGTCACCAGGACCAGGTGAGGTCCCTGTGGGAACCAGTCACCTCGTCCAGGTGAGGCCCAGGTGGGTCCACAATCACCAGGTCCATGTGAGGCCCAGGTATATAAGAGAGTTCCAGGTCCCAATGATACCCAGGTAAGGACCTGAGTCTACAGGTCCAGAAGAGGCCCAAATATGGATCAGAGTCATTGTGTTCCAGGTGAGGCCAGATGGAGACCACAGGAACCAGGTCCAGGAGAGCCCCATATGGGAACCAGACCCACTAGATCTAGGTGAGGTCCAGGTTGGACCACAGTCACAAGGTCCAGTTGAGTCGCAGGTGTCAACAGGATTCACCAAGTCCAGGTGAGGCCCAGGTGGCGACCAGTCACCAGATCCAGGTGCGGACCAGCTAACGACCAGATGCACCGGGCCAAGTGAAGCCCAAGGGGTTACGAGAGTCACCAGGTAAGGGTGAGGCCCAGAGTGGGAACCAGAGTAACCAGTTTAGTTTGAGGCCCAGAATGGGACCAGAGGTCCCTGGTCAAAGTGAGGCCTAGGTGTGGAATAGAGTATCCAGGTCCCAATGATGCCTGGGTGAGGACCAGAGTTACTAGGCCATGCCGGCCCAGATGGGGAAGAGAAGCAATAGGTCCTGTTGAGGCATAGAATAAGACCACTGGTGAATAAGTCACCAATATCAGGTGAGCCCCTTGTGGGAACCAGAGCCACTCTATCCAGCTGAGTCCCAGGTCCATGTGAGGCCCACGTGAGGACCAGATTCATCAGGTCGAATTGAGGCATAGCTGGGGACAAGTGTCACCGGGTCTGGGTACGGCCTAGGTGGGGCAAGATTCAGCAGTTCTGAGTCAAGTCAAAGTGGGGACGAGAGACACCAGGTCCATGTGAGGCCAAACTGAGGACCAGAGTCACCAGATCCAGGTGAGGTCCATGTTGGAAAGAAAGTCACCAGGTCCAGGAGAGGTCCAGGTGTGTACAAGAGTCACCAGATCCAGGTGAAGTCCCGGTGGGGAACAGAGTCACCAGATCCAAGTGAAGCCCAGGTGGGGACCAGAGTCACTAGGTCCAGATGAGGCCCAGGTGAGGACCAGAGTTTCCAGGTACACGTGAGGCCCCGGTGGGGATCAGAGGCAACAGGTCCATGTGAGGCCGGCTTGGGGACCATGGTCAACAGGTCTACTTGAGGCCCAGGTGTGGAACACTGTACCAGGTCCAGGTGATATCCCCGGTGGTGACAAGAGTCACCACGTCCAGGTGAGACCCA
>NW_023330941.1:0-55329 GCF_011100685.1 Canis lupus familiaris
CTCTTGAAGAACCAGAGTCACAGTTCGAGGTCAGGAGCAGGTTGCAACAAGGGTTCAGCAGGTCCAAGTCAGGCCAAAGTGGGGTTAAGAGTCACTAGGGCACGGTGAGACCCAGAGGGGGACCAAGTCAACTGGTCCAGGTGAGGTCCAGTTGTGGAACACAGCCACCGGGTCCCAATTTTTCCCCAGTTGAGGACCATGGTCAACAGGCCAGGTGAGGCCCCAGATGGGGACCTGAGTCCCCAAATCCAGTGAAGCCCAGGTGGGACCACAGTCACCAGATCCAGGGTAGTCTCAGGTGCAGACCAGAAATCACCAGATGCAGGTGAGGTGCAGGTGGCAACCACACACACAGGTCCCGGTCAGGCCCTGCTGGGGACCAGAGTCATGAGGTACATGAGAAGCTAGAAACATTGCAGCCACCAGGTCCACAAGATGTCCAGTGGGAACGAGAATCACCAGTTACAGGTGAGGACCAGGTGGGGTCCGACTCAACATGTCCAGGTGAGACCCAGGTGGGAACCAGTGTCACCATGTTCAGGTGTGGCTCAGGTGAAGACCGGAGTTAATAGGTCCGGCTGGGTCACTGTTAGTGAACAGTATAAGCATATCTTGATGCTACCCAAGTGGGTACCGGAGACACCAGGTCCTGGTGAGGCCAGGTGGGACCAGAGACATGAAGTCCAGGTGATTTCCCGATGGGAACCACAGTCACCAGGTCAGGTGAGGCCATGCTTAGGATCAGAGTCACCAGTTACAGGTGAGGCCCAGGTGGAGCCAGAGTCACCTGGTACATAAGAGGCCAAAGTTAGGACCAGAGTTACCGGGATCAGGTCAATCCCAGAGGTAATACAGTAACCATGTACCGATGATGCCAGGTAGAACCAGAGTCACCAGGTCCAGATGAGGCGCAGGTGGGCATGTTCACTAGATTCCGGTGAGGCCCAGTTGAGGACCAGAGTCACCAGGTCAAGTTGAGGCCTAGAGGGATACCAGATTCACCTGGTCTACGTGACATCCAGAGTGGGAACAGAGTCCACATGTCAGGCTGAGGCCCAGAGGGGATCCAGATGTCATCATGTCCAGGTGAGGCTCAGGTGTGGAACAGAGTATCCAGGTCATAATGGTCCACAGGTGAGGACCAGAGTCACCAGATCTGGGTGAGTCCCAGTTAGGATCAGAGTCACCAGTTCCAGGTGAGGCCAAGAAAGAGATCACAGCAATCAGGTCCAGGTGGGGAACAAAGTCACAGGATTGGGTGAGGCTCAGATGGGGACTAGATTCACCAGGTCTAGGTGAAGCCCAGGTGGGTGACCAGTGTCCCGGGTCTAGGAAAGGACCAAGTAAGGACCAGATTCACCAGGTAGAAGAGGCCCACGTGGGGACCTGAGTCACCAGGTATGGGTGAGGCCCAGGTGGCGACCCCACTCACCAGGTCCAGGTGAGGCAAACCTGCAGGCCAGAGTCACCAGATACGTGTGAGGCCCTAGGGGGAACCAGAGTCACCATGTAAATCTGAGTCTACCAGAACACCACAGTCACCAGGTCCAGGTGTGGTTCATGTGGGAACGAGAGTCACCAGATCCAGGTGAGACCCAGGTGGGGACCACAGTCACCAGTTCCAGATTGAGGCCTAGGTGGGGGGACCAGAGTCATCAGGACCAGTTGAGGCCAAAGTGTGGAGCAAAGTTATCATGTCCAGTTGAGGCCCAGGTGGGGAACAGAATAACCATTTCCCATTGATGCCAGGTGGGAAGAGTCACAAGGTCCAGAAGAGGCCTAAGTGAGGAGTAGATTCACCAGGTCCTGTTGAGGCCCAGTTGAGGAACAGTGTCCCCAGGTCCGGTTGAGTCCCAGATGGGGACCAGAGTCACCCGGTTCTGGTGATATCCAGGTGGGGACCAGAGTCACCACGTCAGGGTGAGGCCCAGAGGGGCCGAGAATCACTAGGTCGAAGTGAGGCCCCGATGTGGAACTGAGACCCAGGTCCCATGATGCCCATATGAGGACCTGAGTCACCAGGTCCAGGAGAGGTCCCTGTGGGAACCAGTCACCTCGTCCAGGTGAGGGCCCAGGTGGGACCACAGTCACCAGGTCCAGGTGAGGCCCAGGTATATAAGAGAGTATCCAGGTCCTAATGATGCCCAGGGATGGACCAGAGTCAACAGGTCCAGGAGAGGCCCAAATATGGATCAGAGTCATTGTGTTCCAGGGGGAGGCCAGATGGAGATCACAGGAACCAGGTAAAGGAGAGCCCATATGGGAACCAGAGCACAAGATTCCAGGTGAGGTCCAGGTGGGACCACAGTCACAGGTCCATTTGAGGCACAGGTGGCAACAGGATTCACCAAGTCCAGGTAGGCCCAGGTGGCGACCAATCACCAGATCCAGGTGAGGACCAGCTAAAGACCAGACTCACCAGGCCCAAGTGAAGCCCAAGGGGTGACCAGAGTAACCAAGTAAGGGTGAGGACCAGAGGGGGGAACCAGGGTAACCATTTAGTTTGAGGCCCAGAATGGGACCAGAAATCCCTGGTCAAAGTGAGACCCAGATGTGGAATAGAGTATCCAGGTCCCAATGATGCCTGGGTGAGGACCAGAGTCACTAGCGACATGCAGGCCCAGATGTGGAACAGAATAACTAGGTACTGGTGAGGCATAGAATAAGACCACAGTCAGCAGTAACAGGTGAGCCCCTTGTGGGAGCCAGAGCCACTCTATCCAGCTGAGTCCCAGGTCCATGTGAGGCCCACGTGAGGACTAGATTCATCAGGTCGAATTGAGGCATAGTTGGGGACAAGAGTCACCAGGTGTGGGTGCGGCCTAGGTGGGGCAAGATTCAGCAGTTCTGAGTTTGGTCAAAGTGGGACGAGAGACACCAGGTCCAGGTGAGGCCAAAGTGAGGACCCAGAGTCACCAGATCCAGGTGAGGTCCAGGTGGGGACCAGAGTCACCAGATCCAGATGAAGTCCAGGTGGGGACCAGAGTCACTAGGTCCAGATTAGGCCCAGGTGAGGACCAGAGTTACCAGGTAAACGTGAGGACCCGGTGGGAATCAGAGGCAAAAGGTCCATGTGAGGCGTGCAAGGGGACCATGGTCAACAGGTGTACTTGAGGCCCAGGTGTGGAACACAGTAAGGAGTTCCAGGTGAGTCCCCGGTGGTGACAAGGGTCACCACGTCCAGTTGAGGCCCAGTTGGGGACCAGGATCACTAGGTACAGGGGAGGCCCTTGAAAGAACCAGAGTCAACAGTTCGAGGTCAGGCGCAGGTGGCAACCAGGGTCAGCAGGTCCAAGTCAGGCCAAAGTGGGTTCACAGTCACTAGGGCACGGTGAGACCCAGAGGGGGACCAGAGTCACATGGTCCAGGTGAGGTCCAGTTGTGGAACACAGTCTCCGGGTCCCAATTTTGCCCAGATGAGGACCATGGTCAACACGGCCAGGTGAGGCCCAGATGGGGCCCGGAATCCTCAAATCCAGGTGAAGTCCAGGTGGGGACCGCAGTCAGCAGATCCAGGGTAGTCTCGGGTGCAGACCAGAATCACCAGCTCCAGGTGAGGTGCAGGTGACAACCACACTCAACAGGTCCCGGTGAGTCCCTGGTGGGGACCAGAGTCACGAGGTACATGAGAAGCTAGAAACACTGCAGCCACCAGGTCCACATGATGCCCATGTGGGAACGAGAATCACCATTTACAAGGTAGGACCAGTTGTGGATCCGACTCACCATGTCCAGGTGAGACCCAGGTGGGAACCAGTGTCACCATGTACAGGTGTGGAACCAGGTGAAGACCAGAGTTAATAGGTCCGGCTGGGTCACTGTTAGTGAACAGTGGTAACCGGATCCTGATGCTACCCAGGTGGGAACCAGAGACACCAGGTCCTGGTGAGGCCCAGGTTGGACCAGAGTCATGAGGTCCAGGTGAGGGTCCCGATGGGAACCACAGTCACCAGGTCAGTTGAGGCCATGCTTAGGATTAGAGTCACAGGAAAACCGGTGAACCGAAGGTGGACCCAGAGTCACCTGGTACAGAAGAGGCCAAATCAGGACCAGAGTTACAAGGATCAGGTCAGTCCCAGGGCGGAATGCAGTAACCGTTGTCCCGATGATGCCCAGGTAGAACCAGAGTCACCAGGTCCAGATGAGGCACAGTTGGGGAGCATATTCACTAGGTCCCAGTGAGGCCCAGTTGAGGACCAGAGTCACCAGATCTGGTTGAGTCCTAGAGGGGTACCCGAATCACCTGGTCCAGGTGACATCCAGATGGAGACCAGAGGTCACCAGGTCAGGGTGAGGCCCAGAGAGGTTCCAGAGTCATCATGTCCAGGTGAGGCTCAGGTGTGGAACAGAGTCAACAGGTTCCAATGATGCCCAGGGTAGGACCAGAGTCACCAGATCTCGGTGACGCGCAGATAGTATCAGAGTCACCAGTTCCAGGTGAGGCCAAGAATGAGTCCACAGCAATCACGCCCAGGTGGGGAACTAAGTCAACAGGACTGCGTGAGGCCCAGATGGGGACCAGATTCACCAGGTCAACGTGAGCCCCAGGTGGTTCCCAGAGTCCCCGGGACTGGGAAAGGACCAGGTAAGGACCAGATTCACCAGGGCCAAGAGGCCCACGTGGGGGACCTGAGTCACCAGGTATGGGTGAGGCCCAGGTGGCATCCCCACTCACCAGTCCAGGTGAGGCCCAAACTGCAGGCCAGAGTCACCAGATCCAGGTGAGGCCCTAGTGGGGACCTGTTTCACTAGGTAAATGTGAGTCTACAAGAACACCACAGTCACCAGGTCCAAGTGTTGTTCATGTGGGAACGAGAGTCACCAGGTCCAGGTGAGACCCTGGTGGGGACCACAGTCATCAGTTCCAGATTGAGGCCTAGTTGGGGGTCCAGAGTCATCAGGACCAGTTGAGGCCAAAGTGTGGAGTAAACTTATCATGTCCAGGTGACGCCCAGGTGGGGAACAGATTAACCATGTCCCATTGATGCCTGGTGGGAAAAGAGTCACAAGGTCCAGACGAGGCCTAAGTGAGGAGTAGATTCACCAAGTCCTGTGAGGCCCAGTTGAGAACCACTTTCCCCAGGTCCAGTTGAGTCCCAGAGGGGGCCCAGAGTCACCACGTTCTGGTGATATCCAGGTGGGGACCCGAGTCACCACTTCAGGGTGAGGCCCACAGGGGGACGAGAATCACTAGGTCCAGGTGAGGCCCCGATGTGGAACTGAGAAACCAGGTCCCATGAAGCCCATATGAGGGGCTGAGTCACCAGGTCCAGGTGAGGTCCCTGTGGGAACCAGTCACCTCGTCCAGGTGAGGCCCAGGTGGGTCCACACTCACCAGGTCCAGGTGAGGCCCAGGTGGGGACGACAGTCACCAGGTCCAGATTGACGCCTAGGAGGGGGACCAGAGTCATCAGGACCATTTGAGACCCAAGTGTGGAGCAAAGTTATCATGTCCAGGTGAGGCTCAGGTGTGGGAACAGAATATCCAGGTCATAATGGTCCCCAGGTGTGGACCAGAGTCACCAGATTGGTTGAGGTCCAGTTAGGATCAGAGTCACCAGTTCCAGGTGAGGCCAAGAAGGAGTCCACAGCAATCAGGTCCAGGTGGGGAACAAAGTCACCAGGACTGGGTGAGGCCCAGATGGGGACCAGATTCACCAGGTCCAGGTGATATCCAGGTGGTGACCAGAGTTACCAGTTCCGGCTGAGGACCAGGTAAGGACCAGATTCACCAGGTCCAAGTGAGGCCCAAGTGGGTACCTGTGTCCCCAGGTATGGGTGATGCACAGATGGCAACCACAGTCACCAGGTCCAGGAGAGGCCATCCTTCGGGCCATGCATAGGAACCGTGTCCCGATGATTCCCATGTAGCAACCAGAGTTACCAGGTCCAGGTGAGGCCAACCTGCAGGCCATGAAGTGGAACCATGTCCCGATGATGCCCAGGTAGGGACCAGAGTCACCAGGTCCAAATGAGGCCCAGATCGAGCAAATTCACTAGGTCCAGGTGAGGCCCAGTTGAGGACCAGGGTCACCAGATCTGGTTGAGGCCCAGAGGGGTACCAGAATCACCTGGTCAAGGTGATATCCAGATGGGAATCAGAGTCACCAGGTCAGGGTGAGGCCCAGAGAGGTTCCAGAGTCATCATGTCCAGGTGAGGCTCAGGTGTGGAACAGACTCACCAGGTACCAATGATGCCCAGATGAGGACCAGAGTCACCAGATCTGGGTGACGCGCAGATAGGATCAGAGTCACCAGTTCCAGGTGAGGCAAAGAAAGAGTCCACAGCAATCAGGTCCAGGTGCGGAACAAAGTAAACAGGACTGGGTGAGGCCCAGATGGGGACAAGATTCACCTTGTCCAGGTGAGGCCCAGGTGATGACCAGAGACCCCAGGTTGGGAGAGGACCAGGTAAGGACCAGAATCACCAGGTCCAAGAGGCCGACATGGGGACCTGAGTCACCAGGTATGGGTGAGCCCCAGGTGACAATCCCACTCACCAGTTCCAGGTGAGGCCAACCTGCAGGCCATGTAGTAGAACCATGTCCGATGATGCCCAGGTAGGGACCAGAGTCACCAGGTCCAAATGAGGCCAAGATGGAGCATATTCTCTAAGTCCAGGTGAGTCCCAGTTGAGGACCAGAGTCATCAGATCTGGTTGAGGCCTAGAGGGGTACCAGAATCCCCTGGTCCAGGTTACATCCTAATGGGGACCAGAGTCACAAGGTCAGGGTGAGGCCCAGAGTGGTTCCAGAGTCATCATGTCCAGGTGAGGCTCAGATGTGGAACAGAGTATCCAGGTCATAATGGTCCACAGGTTAAGACCAGATTCAGCAGATTTATGTGAGGCCCACTTAGGATCAGAGTAACTAGTTCCAGGTGAGGCCAAGAAGGAGTCCACAGCAATCAGGTCCAGGTGGGGAACAAAGTCGCCAGGACTGGGGAGGCCCAGATGGGGACCAGATTCACAAGGTCCAGGAGATTCCCAGATGATGACCGGAGTTACCAGTTCCGGGTGAGGACCAGGTAAGGACCAGATTCACCAGGTCGAAGTGTGGCCCACGTGGGGACCCGTGTCACCAGGTATGGGTGAGACCCAGGTGGCAACCACACTCACCAGGTCCAGGTGAGGCCAACCTGCAGGCAATGCAGAGTAACCATGTTCCGATGATGCCCAGGTAGGGACCAGAGTTCCAGGTCCAAAGAGGCCCAGATGGATTATATTCACTAGGTCCAGGTGAGGCCCAGGTGAGGACCAGAGTCACCAGATCTGGTTGACCCTAGAGGGGTACCAGAATCACCTGGACCAGGTGAAATCCAGATGGGGACCAGAATCACCAGGTCAGGGTGAGGCCTAGAGGGGTTCCAGAGTCATCATGTGCAGGTGTGACTCCGG
The DNA here is from genome assembly GCF_011100685.1 of Canis lupus familiaris. Taxonomy (NCBI): domain Eukaryota; kingdom Metazoa; phylum Chordata; class Mammalia; order Carnivora; family Canidae; genus Canis; species Canis lupus. The sequence goes on from NW_023330941.1 coordinate 7,397, forward strand.
TGTGGAAGAGAGTATCCAGGTCATAATTTTCCATAGGTGAGGACCAGAGTCACCATATCTGGGTGAGGCCCAGTTAGGATCAGAGTCACCAATTCCAGGTGAGGTCAAGAAGGAGTCCACAGCAATCAGGTCCAGGTGCGGAACAAAGTCATCAGGACTGGGTGAAGCCCAGATGGGGACCAGATTCACCAGGTCCACGTGATTCCCAGGTGGTGACCAGATTTACCAGATTCACCAAGTCAAGGTGATTCTCAGGTGGTGACCAGAATTACCAGATACACCAGATCCAAGTTAGACCCACGTGGGGATCTGTGTCACCTAGTATGGGTGAGGCCCAAGTGGTAACCCCACTCACCAGGTCCAGGTGAGGCCATCCTGCAGGCCTTGCAGTGGAACCACGTCCCGAAGATGCCCATCTAGGGACTAGAGTTACCAGGTCCAGGTGAGGACAACCTGCAGGCAAGAGTCACCAGATCCAGGTGGGGGCCAGAGTCTCCAGGTAAATGTGAGTCTACAAGAACACCACAGTCACCAGGTCCAGGTGAGGTTCAGGTGGGACCACAGTCACAAGGTCAAGGTAAGGTGCAGGTGGCAACAGGATTTACCAAGTCCAGGTGAGGCCCAGGTGGCGACCAGTCACCACATCCAGGTGAAAACCAGCTAAGGTCCAGATTCACCAGCCTCAAGTGAAGCCCACGGGGTGACTAGAGTTACCAGGTAAGGGTGAGGCCCAGAGGGGCAACCAGAGTAACCAGTTTAGTTTGAGGCCCATAATGGGACCAGAGATCCCGGGTCAAAGTGAGGCCCAGGTGTGGAATAGAGTATCCAGGTCCGAATGATGCCTGGGTGAGGACCAGAGTCACTAAGGCCATGCAGGCCCAGATGGGGAACAAAATCACTAGTTCCTGTTGAGGCATAGAATAAGACCACAGTCACCAGTATCAGGGGAGGCCCTTGTGGGAACCAGCGACACTCTATGCAGCTGAGTCCCAGGTCCATGTGAGGCCCACGTTAGGACCAGATTCATGAGGTCGAATTGAGGCATAGCTGGGGACAAGAGTCATCAGGTCTGGGTGCGGCCTAGATGGGACAAGATTCAGCAGTTCTGAGTTAGGTCAAAGTGGGGATGAGAGACACTAGGTCCAGGTGAGGCCATACTGAGGACCAGAGTCACCAGATCCAGGTGAGGTCCAGGTGGGGACCAGAGTCACCAGATCCAGGTGAATTCCAGGTGGGGACCAGAGTGACCAGATCCAGGTGAAGCCCAGGTGGGGACGAGAGTCACTAGGTCCAGATGAGACCCAGGTGAGGACCAGAGTACCAGGTACACGTGAGGCCCCGGTGGGGATCAGAAGCAACAGGTCCATGTGATTCTGTCTTGGGGACCATGGTGATCAGGTATACTTGTGGCCCAGGTGTGGAACACAGTAAGCAGGTCCAGGTGAGTCCCCGGTGATGACAAGGGTCACCACGTCCAGGTAAGTCCCAGGTGGGGACCAGGATCACCAGGTCCAGGGGAGGCACTTGAAAGAACCAGAGTCAACAGTTCGAGGTCAGGCGCAGGTGGCAACCAGGATCAGGAGGTCCAAGTCAGGCCAAAGTGGGTTCACAGTCACTAGGGTACGGTGAGGCCCAGAGGGGAACCAGTGTCACATGGTCCAGGTGAGGTCCAGTTGTGGAACACAGTCACCGGGTCCCAATTTTGCCCAGATGAGACCTTGATCAACAGGGCCAGGTGAGGCCCAGATGGGGACCGGAGTCCCTAAATCCAGGTGATGTCCAGGTGGGGACCACAGTCACCAGATCCAGGGTAGTCTCAGGTGCAGACCAGAATCACCAGGTTCAGGTGAGGTGCAGGTGTCAACCACACTCACCAGGTCCCGATGAGGCCCTGGTGGGGACCAGAGTCACGAGGTACATGAGAAGCTAGAAACACTGCAGCCACCATGACCAGATGATGTCCATGTGGGAACGAGAATCACCAGTTACAGGTGAGGACCAGGTGGGGATACGACTCATCATGTCCAGGTGAGACCCAGGTGGGAACGAGTGTCACCATGTCCAGGTGTGGCCCAGGTGAAGACCAGAGTTAATAGGTCCGGCTGGGTCACTGTTAGTGAACAGTGTAACCATATCCTGATGCTACCAAGGATGGTACCTGAGACACCAGGTCCTGGTGAGGCCCAGGTTGGACCAGAGACATGAGGTCCAGGTGAGGTCCCGATGGGAAACACAGTCACCAGGTCAGGTGAGGCCATGCTTAGGATCAGAGTCACCAGTTACAGCTGAGGCCCAGGTGGAGCCAGAGTCACTAAGTACAGAAGAGGCCAAAGTCAGGACCAATGTTACCAGGATCAGGTCAGTCCCAGTGGGGAATAGAGTAACCAGGTCCCGATGATGCCCAGGTAGAACCAGAGTCACCAGGTCCAGATGAGGCGCAGGTGGGGAGCATGTTCACTAGGTCCCAGTGAGGCCCAGTTGAGGACCAGAGTCACCAGTTCTGGTTGAGGCCTAGAGGGGTATCAGAAACACCTGGTCCAGGTGACATCCAGATGGGGACCAGAGTCACCAGGTCCAGGTTATTCCCAGGTGGTGAACAGAGTTACGAGTTCCGGGTGAGGACCAGGTAAGGACCAGAGTCACCAGGTCCAAGTGAGGCCCAAGTGGGGACCTGTGTCACCAGGCATGTGTGAGGCCCATGTGACAACCCCCCTCACCAGAAACAAGTGAGGCCAACCTGCAAGCCATGCAGAGGAACCATGTCCAGATGATGCCGAGGTAGGGACTAGAGTTCTCAGGTCCAGGTGAGGCCAACCTGCAGGCCATGCAGTGGAACATGTCCCGATGATGCCCAGGTAGGTACCAGAGTCACCAAGTCCAAATGAGGCCCAGATGGAGCATATTCACTAGGTCCATTTGAGGCCCAGTTGAGGATCACAGTCACCAGATCTGATTGAGTCCTAGAGGAGTACCAGAATCCCCTGGACCAGGTGACATCCAGATGGGGAAAAGGGTCACCAGGTCAGGGTGAGGCCCAGAGAGGTTCCAGAGTCATCATGTCCAGGTGAGGCTCAGGTGTGGAACAGAGTGACCAGGTACCAATGATGCCCAGGTGAGGACCAGAGTCACCAGATCTGGGTGACGTGGAGATACGATCAGAGTCACCAGTTCCAGGTGAGGCCAAGAAGGAGTCCACAACAATCAGGTCCAGGTGGCGAACAAAGTCACCAGGAATGGGTGAGGCCCAGATGGGGACCAGATTCACCAGCTCCAGGTGAGGCCCAGGTGGTGAGCAGAGTCCCCGGGTCTGGGAGAGGACCAGGTAAGGACCAGATTAACATGTCAAAGAGGCCCACGTGGGAACCTCAGTCACCAGGTTTGGGTGAGGCCCAGGTGGCAACCCCACTCACCAGGTCCAAGTGAGGCCAACCTGCAGGCCGAGGTCACCAGATCCAGGTGAGGCCCTAGTGGGGACCGGAGTCACCAGGTAAATGTGAGTCTACAAGTACACCACAGTCACCAGGTCCAGGTGTGGTTCATGTGGGAACGAGAGTCACCAGGTCCAGGTGAGACCCAGGTGGGGACGACAGTCTCCAGGTCCAAATTGAGGCCTCGGTTGGGGGACTAGGGACATCAGGACCAGTTGAGGCCAAAGTGCGGAGATAAGTTATCATGTCCATGTGAGGCCCAGGTGCGGAACAGAGTAACCATGTCCCATTGCTGCCAGGTGGGAAAAGAGTCACAAGGTCCAGACGAGGCCTAAGTGAGGAGGAGATTCACCAGGTCCTGTTGAGGCTCAGCTGAGGACCAGTGTCCCCAGCTCCGGGTGTGTCCCAGAGGGGGACCAGAGTCCCACGGTTCTGGTGATATCCAGGTGGGGACCAGAGTCACCACGTCAGGTTGAGGCCCAGAGGGGGACGAGAATCACTAGGTCCAGGTGAGGCCCCGATGTGGAACTGAAACCAGGTCCCATGATGCCCATATGAGGACCTGAGTCACCAGGTCGAGGTGAGGTCCCTGTGGGAACCCGTCACCTGTCCAGGTGAGGCCCATGTGGGACCACAGTCACCAGGGCCAGGTGGGGCCAAGACATATAAGAGAGTATTCAGGTCCCAATGATGCCCAGGTAAGGACCAGAGTCAACAGGTACAGGAGAGGCCGAAATATGGATCAGAGTCATTGTGTTCCAGGTGAGGTCAGATGGAGACCACAGGAACCAGGTCCAGGAGAGCCCCATATGGGAACCAGAGACACCAGATCCCGGTGAGGTCCAGGTGGGACCACAGTCACAAGGTCCAGGTGAGGCGCAGGTGGCAACAGGATTTACCAAGTCCAGGTGAGGCCCAGGTGGCGACCAGTCACCACATCCAAGTGCGGACCAGCTAAGGACCAGATTCACCAGGCGCAAGTGAAGCCCAAGGGGTAACCCGAGTCACCAGGTAAGGGTGAGTCCCAGAGGGGGAAGCAGAGTAACCAGTTTAGTTTGAGGCCCAGAATGGGACCAGAGGTCCCTGGTCAAAGTGAGGCCCAGTGTGGAATAGAGTATCCAGGTCCCAATGATGCCTGGGTGAGGATCAGAGTCACTATGGCCATGGAGTCCCAGATGGGGAACAGAATCACTAGGTCTTGGTGAGGCATAGAATAAGACCACAGTCAGCAGTATCAGGTGAGCCCCTTGTGGGAACCAGAGCCACTCTATCCATCTGACTCCCAGGTCCATGTGAGGCCCCCGTGAGGACCAGATGCATCAGGTCGAATTGAGGCATAGCTGGGGACAAGAGTCACCAGGTCTTTGTGCGGCCTAGATGGGGCAAGATTCAGTAGTTCTGAGTTAGGTCAAAGTGGGGATGAGAGACACCAGGTCCAGGTGAGGCCATACTGAGGACCAGAGTCACCAGATCCAGGTGAGGTCCATGTGGGGACCAGGGTCACCAGATCCAGGTGAATTCCAGGTGGGGACCAGAGTCATCAGATCCAGGTGAAGCCCAGGTGGGGACCAGAGTCACTAGGTCCAGATGAGGCCCAGGTGAGGACCAGAGTTACCAGGTACACGTGAGGCCCCGGTGGAGATCAGAGGCAACAGGTCCATGTGAGTCCGGCTTCGGGACCATAGTGAACAGGTCTACCTGATGCCCAGGAGTGGTACACAGTAAGCAGGTCCAGGTGAGTCCCCGGTGGTGACAAGAGTCACGACGTCCAGGTGAGGCCCAGGTGGGGACCAGGATCACCAGGTACAGGGGAGGCACTTGAAAGAACCAGAGTCAACAGTTCGAGGTCAGGCGCAGGTGGCAACCAGGATCAGGAGGTCCAAGTCAGGCCAAAGTGGGTTCACAGTCACTAGGGTACGGTGAGGCCCAGAGGGGAACCAGTGTCACATGGTCCAGGTGAGGTCCAGTTGTGGAACACAGTCACCGGGTCCCAATTTTGCCCAGATGAGACCTTGATCAACAGGGCCAGGTGAGGCCCAGATGGGGACCGGAGTCCCTAAATCCAGGTGATGTCCAGGTGGGGACCACAGTCACCAGATCCAGGGTAGTCTCAGGTGCAGACCAGAATCACCAGGTTCAGGTGAGGTGCAGGTGTCAACCACACTCACCAGGTCCCGGTGAGGCCCTGGTGGGGACCAGAGTCACGAGGTACATGAGAAGCTAGAAACACTGCAGCCACCATGACCAGATGATGTCCATGTGGGAACGAGAATCACCAGTTACAGGTGAGGACCAGGTGGGGATACGACTCATCATGTCCAGGTGAGACCCAGGTGGGAACGAGTGTCACCATGTCCAGGTGTGGCCCAGGTGAAGACCAGAGTTAATAGGTCCGGCTGGGTCACTGTTAGTGAACAGTGTAACCATATCCTGATGCTACCAAGGATGGTACCTGAGACACCAGGTCCTGGTGAGGCCCAGGTTGGACCAGAGACATGAGGTCCAGGTGAGGTCCCGATGGGAAACACAGTCACCAGGTCAGGTGAGGCCATGCTTAGGATCAGAGTCACCAGTTACAGCTGAGGCCCAGGTGGAACCAGAGTCACTAAGTACAGAAGAGGCCAAAGTCAGGACCAATGTTACCAGGATCAGGTCAGTCCCAGTGGGGAATAGAGTAACCAGGTCCCGATGATGCCCAGGTAGAACCAGAGTCACCAGGTCCAGATGAGGCGCAGGTGGGGAGCATGTTCACTAGGTCCCAGTGAGGCCCAGTTGAGGACCAGAGTCACCAGTTCTGGTTGAGGCCTAGAGGGGTATCAGAAACACCTGGTCCAGGTGACATCCAGATGGGGACCAGAGTCACCAGGTCCAGGTTATTCCCAGGTGGTGAACAGAGTTACGAGTTCCGGGTGAGGACCAGGTAAGGACCAGAGTCACCAGGTCCAAGTGAGGCCCAAGTGGGGACCTGTGTCACCAGGCATGTGTGAGGCCCATGTGACAACCCCCCTCACCAGAAGAAAGTGAGGCCAACCTGCAAGCCATGCAGAGGAACCATGTCCAGATGATGCCGAGGTAGGGACTAGAGTTCTCAGGTCCAGGTGAGGCCAACCTGCAGGCCATGCAGTGGAACATGTCCCGATGATGCCCAGGTAGGTACCAGAGTCACCAAGTCCAAATGAGGCCCAGATGGAGCATATTCACTAGGTCCATTTGAGGCCCAGTTGAGGATCACAGTCACCAGATCTGATTGAGTCCTAGAGGAGTACCAGAATCCCCTGGACCAGGTGACATCCAGATGGGGAAAAGGGTCACCAGGTCAGGGTGAGGCCCAGAGAGGTTCCAGAGTCATCATGTCCAGGTGAGGCTCAGGTGTGGAACAGAGTGACCAGGTACCAATGATGTCCAGGTGAGGACCAGAGTCACCAGATCTGGGTGACGTGGAGATACGATCAGAGTCACCAGTTCCAGGTGAGGCCAAGAAGGAGTCCACAACAATCAGGTCCAGGTGGCGAACAAAGTCACCAGGAATGGGTGAGGCCCAGATGGGGACCAGATTCACCAGCTCCAGGTGAGGCCCAGGTGGTGAGCAGAGTCCCCGGGTCTGGGAGAGGACCAGGTAAGGACCAGATTAACATGTCAAAGAGGCCCACGTGGGAACCTCAGTCACCAGGTTTGGGTGAGGCCCAGGTGGCAACCCCACTCACCAGGTCCAAGTGAGGCCAACCTGCAGGCCGAGGTCACCAGATCCAGGTGAGGCCCTAGTGGGGACCGGAGTCACCAGGTAAATGTGAGTCTACAAGTACACCACAGTCACCAGGTCCAGGTGTGGTTCATGTGGGAACGAGAGTCACCAGGTCCAGGTGAGACCCAGGTGGGGACGACAGTCTCCAGGTCCAAATTGAGGCCTCGGTTGGGGGACTAGGGACATCAGGACCAGTTGAAGCCAAAGTGCGGAGATAAGTTATCATGTCCATGTGAGGCCCAGGTGCGGAACAGAGTAACCATGTCCCATTGCTGCCAGGTGGGAAAAGAGTCACAAGGTCCAGACGAGGCCTAAGTGAGGAGGAGATTCACCAGGTCCTGTTGAGGCTCAGCTGAGGACCAGTGTCCCCAGCTCCGGGTGTGTCCCAGAGGGGGACCAGAGTCCCACGGTTCTGGTGATATCCAGGTGGGGACCAGAGTCACCACGTCAGGTTGAGGCCCAGAGGGGGACGAGAATCACTAGGTCCAGGTGAGGCCCCGATGTGGAACTGAAACCAGGTCCCATGATGCCCATATGAGGACCTGAGTCACCAGGTCGAGGTGAGGTCCCTGTGGGAACCCGTCACCTGTCCAGGTGAGGCCCATGTGGGACCACAGTCACCAGGGCCAGGTGGGGCCAAGACATATAAGAGAGTATTCAGGTCCCAATGATGCCCAGGTAAGGACCAGAGTCAACAGGTACAGGAGAGGCCGAAATATGGATCAGAGTCATTGTGTTCCAGGTGAGGTCAGATGGAGACCACAGGAACCAGGTCCAGGAGAGCCCCATATGGGAACCAGAGACACCAGATCCCGGTGAGGTCCAGGTGGGACCACAGTCACAAGGTCCAGGTGAGGCGCAGGTGGCAACAGGATTTACCAAGTCCAGGTGAGGCCCAGGTGGCGACCAGTCACCACATCCAAGTGCGGACCAGCTAAGGACCAGATTCACCAGGCGCAAGTGAAGCCCAAGGGGTAACCCGAGTCACCAGGTAAGGGTGAGTCCCAGAGGGGGAAGCAGAGTAACCAGTTTAGTTTGAGGCCCAGAATGGGACCAGAGGTCCCTGGTCAAAGTGAGGCCCAGTGTGGAATAGAGTATCCAGGTCCCAATGATGCCTGGGTGAGGATCAGAGTCACTATGGCCATGGAGTCCCAGATGGGGAACAGAATCACTAGGTCTTGGTGAGGCATAGAATAAGACCACAGTCAGCAGTATCAGGTGAGCCCCTTGTGGGAACCAGAGCCACTCTATCCATCTGACTCCCAGGTCCATGTGAGGCCCCCGTGAGAACCAGATGCATCAGGTCGAATTGAGGCATAGCTGGGGACAAGAGTCACCAGGTCTTTGTGCGGCCTAGATGGGGCAAGATTCAGTAGTTCTGAGTTAGGTCAAAGTGGGGATGAGAGACACCAGGTCCAGGTGAGGCCATACTGAGGACCAGAGTCACCAGATCCAGGTGAGGTCCATGTGGGGACCAGGGTCACCAGATCCAGGTGAATTCCAGGTGGGGACCAGAGTCATCAGATCCAGGTGAAGCCCAGGTGGGGACCAGAGTCACTAGGTCCAGATGAGGCCCAGGTGAGGACCAGAGTTACCAGGTACACGTGAGGCCCCGGTGGAGATCAGAGGCAACAGGTCCATGTGAGTCCGGCTTCGGGACCATAGTGAACAGGTCTACCTGATGCCCAGGAGTGGTACACAGTAAGCAGGTCCAGGTGAGTCCCCGGTGGTGACAAGAGTCACGACGTCCAGGTGAGGCCCAGGTGGGGACCAGGATCACCAGGTACAGGGGAGGCACTTGAAAGAACCAGAGTCAACAGTTCGAGGTCAGGCGTAGGTGGCAACCAGGGTCAGCAGGTCCCAGTAAAGCCAATGTGGGGTTCACAGTCACTAGTGCATGGTGAGACCCAGAGGGGAACCAGAGTCACATGGTCCAGGTGAGGTCCAGTTGTGGAACACACTCACCGGGTCCCCATTTTGCCCAGTTGGGGACCATGGTCATCAGGGCCAGGTGAGGCCCAGATGGGGACCGGAGTCCCTAAATCCAGGTGATGTCCAGGTGGGGACCACAGTCACCAGATCCAGGGTAGTCTCAGGTGCAGACCAGAATCACCAGGTTCAGGTGAGGTGCAGGTGTCAACCACACTCACCAGGTCCAGATGAGGCCCTGGAGGAGACAGAGTCACGAGGTACATGAGAAACAAGAAACTCTGCAGCAACCAGGTCCACATGATGTCCATATGGGAACGCGAATCACCAGTTACAGGTGAGGGCCAGGTGGGGAACCGACTCACCATGTCCAGGTGAGACCCAGGTGGGAACCAGTGTCACCATGTCCAGGTGTGGCCCTGGTGAAGACCAGATTTAATAGGTCAAGCTGGGTCACTGTTAGTGAACAGTGTAACCCTATCCTGATGCTACCCAGGTGGGTACCTGAGACACCAGGTCCTGGTGAGGCCCAGGTGGAACCAGAGACCTGAGGTCCAGGTGAGGTCCCGATGGGAACCACAGTCACCAGGTCAGGTGAGGCCGTGCTTAGGATCAGAGTCACAAGTTACAGGTGAGGTCCAGGTGGAGCCAGAGTCCCCTGGTACAGAAGAGGCCAAAGTCAGGATCAGAGTTACCAGAATCAGGTCAGTCCCAGTGGGGAATACAGTAACCATTTCCCGAGGATGCCCAGGTAAAACCAGAGTCACTATGCCCAGGTGCGGCGCAGATGGGGAGCATATTCACTAGGTTCCGGTGAGGCCCAGTTGAGGACCAGTGTCACGAGGTCAAGTTGAGGCCTAGAGGGGTACCAGATTCACCTGGTCTAGGTGAAATCCAGTTGGGGACCAGAGTCACCATGTCAGGCTGAGGCCCAGAGGGGATCCAGAGTCAACATGTCCAGGTGAGGCTCACGTGTGGAACAGTGTATCCAGTTCATACTGGTCCACAGGTGAGGACCAGAGTCACCAGATCTGGGTGAGGCCCAGTTAGCATCAGAGTCACCAGTTCCAGGTGAGCACCAGAAGGTGTCCACAGCAATCGCACACGAGGCACCCAAATCACCAGGTCCAGGTGAGGCCAACCTGCAGGCCATGAAGAAGAACCCTGTCCCACTGATGCCAAGGTAGGGACCAGAGTCACCAGGTCCAGAATCGGCGCAGGTGGGAGCATATTCACTAGGTCCCTGTGAGGCCCAGTTGCGGACCAGAGTCACCAGGTCTACTTGAGGCCTAGAGGGGTACCAGATTCACCTGGTTAGGTGACATCCTGATGGGGACCAGAGTCACCATGTTAGCCTCACCTGGACATGATGACTCTGGGCCAGGTCCTGGTGAGGCCCAGGTGGGACCAGAGATATGAGGTCCAGGTCAGGTCCCGATGGGAACCACAGTCACCACGTCAGGTGAGGCCATTCTTAGGATCAGAGTCACCAGTTACAGGTGAGGCCCATGTGGAGCGACAGTCACCTGGTACAGAAGAGGCCAAAGTCAGGATCAGAGTTACCAGGATCAGGTCAGTCCCAGTGGGGAATAGAGTAACTATGTCCCGATGATGCCCAGGTAGAACCAGAGTCACCAGTTCCAGAAGAGGCGCAGGTTGGGAGAATGCTCACTAGGTCCCGGTGAGGCCCAGTTGAGGACCAGAGTCACCAGGTCAAGTAGAGGCCTAGAGGGGTACCAGATTCACCTGGTCTAGGTGACATCCAGATGGGGACCAGAGTAACCATGTCAGGCTGAGGCCCAGAAGGGATCCAGAGTTATCATGTCCACGTAAGGCACACATGTGGAACAGAGAATCCAGGTCATAATTGTCCACAGGTGAGGACCAGAGTCACCAGGTCTGGGTGACGCACAGACAGGATCAGAGTCACCAGTTCCAGGTGAGGCCAAGAAGGAGTCCACAGTAATCAGGTCCAGGTGGGGAACAAAGTCACCAGGACTGGGTGAGGCCCAGATGGGGACCAGATTCACCAGGTCCAGGAGAGGCGAGGTGGTGACCAGAGACCCCGGGTCTGGGAGAGGACCAGGTAAGGACCAGATTCACCAGGTCCACGAGGCCCACGTGTGGAACTGAGTCACCAGGTATGGGTGAGGCCCAGGTGGCAACCCCCCTCTCCAGTCCAGGTGAGGCCAACCTGCAGGCCAGAGACACCAGATACAGGTGAGTCCCTAGTGGGGACCGGAGTCACCAGGTAAATGGGAGTCTACAAGAACACCACAGTCACCAGGTCCAGGTGTGAATCATTTGGGAACGAGAGTCACCAGGTCCAGGTGAGACCCAGGTGGGGAACACAGGAACCAGGTCCAGATTGAGGCCTAGGTGGGTGGACCAGAGTCATCAGGACCAGCTGAGGCCAAAGTGTGGAGCAAAGTTATCATGTCCAGGTGAGGCCCAGGTGAGGAACAGAGTAACCTTGTCCCATTGATTCCAGGTGGGAAAAGAGTAACAAGGTCCAGCCGAGGCCTAAATGAGGAGTAGATTCACCAGGTCCTGTTGAGCCCCAGTTGAGGACCAGTGTCTCCATGTGCAGTTGAGTCCAAGAGGGGGCCCAGAGTCACCGGTTCTGGTGATATCCAGGTGGGGAGCAGAGTCACCACGTCAGGGTGAGGCCCAGAGGGGGATGAGAATCACTAGGTCCAGGTGAGGCCCCGATGTGAAACTGAGAACCAGTTACCATGATGCCCATATGAGGACCTGAGTCACCAGGTCCAGGTGAGGTCCCTGTGGGAACCAGGCACCTCGTCCAGGTGAGGCCCAGGTGGGACCACAGTCACCAGGTCAAGGTGAGGCCCAGGTATATAAGAGAGTATCCAGGTTCCAATGATGGCCAGGTAAGGACCAGAGTCAACAGGTCCAGGAGAGGCCGAAATATTTATCACAGTCATTTTGTTCCAGGTGATGCCTGATGGAGACCACACGAACCAGGTCCAGGAGAGCCCCATATGGGAACCAGAGCCACCAATCCAGGTGAGGTCCAGGTAGGACAACAGTCACAAGGTCCTGGTGAGGCGCAGGTGGCAACAGGATTCACCAGGTCCAGGTGAGGCCCAGGTGGGACAAGTCTCCAGAGCCAGGTGAGGACCAGCTAAGCACCAGATTCACCAGGCCCAAGTGAAGCCCAAGGGGTGACCAGAGTCACCAGGTAAGGGTGAGGCCCAGAGGGGCAACCAGAGTAACCAGTTTAGTTTGATGCCCAGAATGGGACCAGAGGTCCGTGGTCAGAGTGAGTCCAAGGTGTGGAATAGAGTATCAAGGTCCCAATGATGCCTGGGTGAGGACCAGAGTCACTAGAGCCATGCAGGCCCAGATGGGGAACAGAATCACTAGGTCCTGGTGAGGCATAGAATAAGACCACAGTCAGCAGTATCAGGTGAGCCCCTTGTGGGAACCAGAGCCACTCTATCCAGCTGAGTCCCAGGTCCATGTGAGGCCCACGTGAGGACCATATTCATCAGATCGAATTGAGGCAGAGCTGGGGACAAGAGTCACGAGGTCTGCGTGCGGCCTAGGTGGGGCAAGATTCAGCAGTTCTGACTTAGGTCAAAGTGGGGACGAGAGACACCAGGTCCAGGTGAGGCCAAACTGAGGACCAGAGTCACCAGGTCCAGGTGTGGCCCAGGTGAAGACCAGAGTTAATAGGTCCGGGTGGTTCACTGTTAGAGAACATTGTAACCATATCCTGATGCTACCCAGGTGGATACCAGAGACACCATGTCCTGGTGAGGCCCAGGTTGGATCAGAGTCATGAGGTCCAGTTGAAGTCTCGATGGGAACCACAGTCACCAGGTCAGGTGAGGCCATGCTTAGGATCACAGTATCAAGTTACAGGTGAGGCCCAGGTGGAGCCAGAGTCACCTGGTAGAAGAGGCCAAAGTCAGGACCAGAGTTTCCAGGATCAGGTCAGTCCCAGTGGGGAATAGAGTAACCATGTCCCGATGATGCCCAAGTAGAACCCGAGTCACCACGTCCAGATGAGGCGCAGGTGGGGAGCATATTCACTAGGGCCCGGTGAGGCCGAGTTGAGGACCAGATTCCCCCGGGCTAGTTTAGGCCTAGAGGGGTACCAGATTCACCTGGTCTAGGTGACATCCAGATGCGGACCAGAGTCACCATGTCAGGCTGTGGCCCAGAGCGATCCAGAGTCATCATGTCCAGGTGAGGTAAGGTGTGGAACAGAGTATCCAGGTCATAATGGTCCACAGGTGAGGACCAGAGTCAGAAGATCTGGGTGAGGCCCAGTTAGGATCAGAGTCACCAGTTCTAGGTGAGGCCAAGAAGGAGTCCACATCAATCAGGTCGAGGTAGGTAACAAAGTCACCAGGACTGGGTGAGGCCCAGATGGGGACCAGATTCACCAGGTCCAGGTGATTCCCAGGTGGTGACCAGAGTTACCAGTTCCGGGTGAGCACCAGGTAAGGAGCAGATTCACAAGGTCCAAGTGAGGCGCACGTGGGAACCTGAGTCACCAGGTATGGGTGAGGCCCAGGTGGCAACCCCACTCAACAGGTCCAGGGGAGGCCACCTGCAGCCCATGCAGAGGAACCGTCTCCCGATGATGCCCAGGTAGAGACAGGACTTACCATGTCCAGGTGAGTCCAACCTGCAGGCCATGCTGTGGAACCATGTCCCGATGATGCCCAGGTAGGGACCAGAGTCACCAGGTCCAAATGAGACCCAGATGGAGAATATTCACTAGGTCCAGTGAGGCCCAGTTGAGGACCACTGTCACCAGATCTGGTTGAGGCCTAGAGGGGTACCAGAATCACCTCGTCCAGGTGACATCCAGATGGGGACCAGAGGCATCAGTTCAGGGAGAGGCCCAGAGTGGTTCCAGAGTCATCATGTCCAGGTTAGTCTCAGGCGTGGAACAGAGTCACCAGGTACCAATGATGCTCAGGTGAGGCCCAGAGTCACCAGATCTGGGTGACGCGCAGATAGGATCAGAGTCACCAGATCCAGATGAGGCCAAGAAGGAGTCCACAGCAATGAGGGCCACGTGGGGAACAAAGTCACCAGGACTGGGTGAGGCCCAGATGGGGACCAGATTCACCAGGTCCAGGTGATTCCCAGGTGGTGACCAGAGTCCCCGGGTCTGGGACAGGACCAGGTAAGGACCAGATTCACCAGGTCCAAGAGGCCCACGAGGGGAATTGAGTCACCAGCTATGTGTGAGGCCCAGGAAGCAACCCCACTCACCAGGTCAAGGTGAGGCCAACCGGCAGGCCAGAGTCACCAGATCCAGGTGAGGCCCTAGTGGGGACCACTGTCACCAGGTAAATGTGAGTCTACAAGAACACCACAGTCACCTGGTCCAGGTGAGGTTCATGTGGGAACGAGAATCACGAGGTCCAGGTGAGACCCAGGTGGGGACGACAGTCTCCAGGTCCAGATTGAGGCCTCGGTTGGGGGACCAAGGTCATCAGGACCAGTTGAGGCCAAAGTTCGGAGCAAAGTTATGTCCATGTGAGGCCCAGGTGCGGAACAGAGTAACCATGTCCCATTGTTGCCAGGTGGGAAAAGAGTCACAAGGTCCAGACAAGGCCTAAGTGAGGAGTAGATTCACCAGGTCCTGTTGAGGCCGAGTTGAGGACCAGGGACCCCAGCTCCGGGTGAGTCCCGAGGGGGACCAGAGTCACCCGGTTCTGGTGATATCCAGGGGGGGACCAGAGTCAGCACGTCAGGGTGAGGCCCAGAGGGGAACGAGAATCACTAGGTCCAGGTGAGGCTCCGATGTGGAACTCAGAAACCAGGTCCCATGATATCCATACGAGGACCTGAGTCACCAGATCCAGGTGAGGTCCCTGTGGGAACCAGTCACCTCGTCCAGGTGAGGCCCAGGTGGGAACACAGTCACAAGGTCCAGGTGAGGCCCTAGTATATAAGAGAGTATCCAGGTCCCAATGATGCCCAGGTAAGGACAAGAGTCAACAGGTCCAGGAGAGGCCCAAATATGGATCAGAGTCATTGTGTTCCAGGTGAGGCCAGATGGAGACCACAGGAACCAGGTCCAGGAGTGCCCCTTATGGGAACCAGAGCCGACAGATCTAGGAGAGGTCCAGGTGGGACCACAGTCACAAGGTCCAGGTAAGGCGCAGGTGGCAACAGGATTCACCAAGTCCAGGTGAGACCCAGGTGGCGACCATTCACCAGATCCAGGTGAGGACCAGCTAAGGACCAGTTTCTCCAGGCCCAGTTGAAGCCCAAAGGGTGACAGGAGTCACCAGGTAAGGGTGAGGCCCAGAGGGGGAACCAGAGTAAACAGTTTAGTTTGAGGCCCCGAATGGGACCAGAGGTCCCTGGTCAAAGGTAGTCCCAAGTGTGGCATAGAGTATCCAGGTCCCAATGATGCCTGGGTGAGGACCAGAGTCACTAGGGCCATGCAGGCCCAGATGGGGAACAGAATCACTAGGTCCTGGAGAGGCATAGAATAAGACCATAGTCACCAGTATCAGGTGAGCCCCTTGTGGGAACCAGAGCCACTCTATCCAGCTGAGTCCCAGGTCCATGTGAGGCCCACGTGAGGACCAGATTCATCAGGTCGAATTGAGGCATAGCTGGGGACAAGAGTCACCAGGTCTGGGTGCGGCCTAGGTGGGGCAAGATTTAGTAGTTCTGAGTTAGGTCAAAGTGGGCACGAGAGACACCAGGTCCAGCTGAGGCCAAAGGGAGGACCAGAGTCACCAGATACCGGTGAGGTCCATGTTGGAAAGAGAGTCACCAGGTCCAGGAGAGGTCCAGGTGGCGACTAGAGTCACCAGATCCAGGTGAAGTCCAGGTGGGGACCAGAGTCACCAGATCCAGGTGAAGCCCAGGTGGGGAGCAGAGTCACTAGGTCCAGATGAGGCCCAGGTGAGGACCAGAGTTACATGGTACACGTGAGACCCCGATTGGGATCACAGGCAACAGGTCCATGTGAAGCCGGCTTGGGGACATGGTCAACAGGTGTACTTGAGGCCCAGGTGTGGAACACAGTAAGCAGGTCCAGGTGAGTCCCCGGTGGTGAGAAGAGTCACCACGTCCAGTTGAGGCCCAAGTGGGGACCAGGATCACCAGGTACAGGGGAGGCCCTTGAAAGAACCAGAGTCAACAGTTCGAGGTCAGGCGCAGGTGGCAACCAGGGTCAGCAGGTCCAAGTCAAGCCAAACTGGACTTCACAGTCACTAGGGCACGGTGAGACCCAGAGGGGAGCATAGTCACCTGGTCCAGGTGAGGTCCAGTTGTGGAACACAGTCACCAGTTCCCAATTTTTCCCAGTTGAGGACCATGGTCAACAGGGCCAGGTGAGCCCCAGATGGGGGCCGGAGTCCCGAAATCCAGGTGAAGCCCAGGTGGGGACCAGAGTCACCAGATCCAGGGTAGTCTCAGGTGCAGACCAGAATCACCAGGTCCAGGTGTGTTGCAGGTTGCAACCAAATTCACCAGGTCACAGTAAGGCACTGGTGGGGACCAGAGTCACCAGGTACATGAGAAGCTAGAAACACATGGGATCCCTGGGTGGCGCAGCGGTTTGGCGCCTGTCTTTGGTTCAGGGCGCCATCCTGGAGACCTGGGATCGAATCCCACGTCGGACTCCCGGTGCATGGAGCCTGCTTCTCCCTATGCCTGTGTCTCTGCCTCTCTCTCTCTCTGTGACGATCATAAATAAATAAAAATTAAAAAAAAAAGATGCTAGAAACACTGCGGCCAACAGGTCCACATGATCTCCATGTGGGAACGAGAATCACCAGTTACAGGTCAGGACCAGGTGGGGATCCGACTCACCATGTCCAGGTGAGACCCAGGTGGGAATCAGTGTCACCATGTCCAGGTGTGGCCCAGGTAAAGACTAGAGTTAATAGGTCCGGCTGGGACACTGTTAGTGAACAGTGTAACCATATCCTGATGTTTCCCAGGTGGGTAGCAGAGACACCAGGTCCTGGTGAGGCCCAATTGGGACCAGAGACATGAGGTCCAGGTGAGGTCCCGATGGGAACCACAGTCACCACGTCAGGTGAGGCCATGCTTAGGATCAGAGTCACTCGTTACAGGTGAGGCCCAGGTGGAGCCAGAGTCACCTGGTACAGAAGAGGCCAAAGTCAGGACCAGAGTTACCAGGATCAGGTCACTCCAAGTGGGAATAGAGTAACCATGTCCCGATGATGCCCAGGTAGAACCAGAGTCACCAGGCCCAGATGTGGCGCAGGTGGGGAGCATGTTCACTAGGTCCCGTTGAGGCCCAGTTGAGGACCAGAGTCACCAGGTCTAGGTGAGGCCTAGAGGGGTACCAGATTCACCTGGTCTGGTGACATCCAGATGGGGACCAGAGTCCCCATGTCAGGCTGAGGACCAGAGGGGATCCAGAGTCAAAATATTCAGGTGAGGCTCAGGTGTGGAACAGAGTATCCAGGTCATAATGGTCCACAGGTGAGGACCAGAGTCACCAGATCTGGGTAAGGCCCAGTTAGCATCAGAGTCAGCAGTTCCAGGTTAGCCAAGAAGGAGTCCACAGCAATCAGGTCCAGGTGGGGAAGAAAGTCAACAGGACTGGGTGAGGCCCAGATGGGGACCAGATTCACCAGGCCCAGGTGATTCCCATGTGGTGACCAGAGTTACCAGTTCCGGGTGATCACCAGGTAAGGACCAGATTCACCAGGTCCAAGTGAGGCCCACGGGGGTACCTGTGTCACGAGGCAAGGGTGAGGCCCAGGTGACAAACCCACTCACCAGATCCAGGTGAAGCCAACCTGCAGGCCATGCAGAGGAACCAGGTCCCAATGATGCCCATGTGAGGACCATAGTCACCAGGTCCAGATTGGGGCCTAGGTGGGGGGAACAGATTCCTCAGGAGAAGTTGAGGCCAAAGTGTGGAGCAAAGTTATCATATCCAGGTGATGTCTAGGTGGGGAACAGAGTAACCATGTCCCATTGATGTCAGGTGGGAAAAGAGTCACAAGGTACAGATGAGGCCTAAGTGAGGACTAGATACACCAGGTCCTGTTGAGGCCATTTGAGCCCCAGTGTCCCCAGCTCTGGGTGAGTCCCAGAGGGAGACCAGAGTCACCCGGTTCTGGTGATATCCAGGTGGGGACAAGACTCACCACGTCAGCGTGAGGCCCAGAGGGGGACGAGAATCACTAGTTTCAGGTGAGGCCTCGATTTGGAACTGAGAAAAAAGGTCCCATAATGCCCAAATGAGGACCTGAATCACCAGGTCCAGGTGAAGCTCAGGTGGGGACCAGACTCACTAGTTCCAGATGAGGCCCAGGTGAGGACCAGAGTTACCAGGTACAAGTGAGGCCCCGGTGGGGATCAGAGGCAACAGGTCCATGTGAGGCCAGCTTGGGGACTATGGTCAACAGGTCTACTTGAGGCCAGGTGTGGAACACCGTAAACAGGTCCAGGTGAGTCCCTGGTTGTGACAAGTGTCACCACGTCCAGATGAGGCCCAGTTGGGGACCAGGTTCACCAGGTCAAGGGGAGGCCGTTGAAATAACCAGAGTGAACAGTTCGAGGTCAGGCGCAGGTTTCAACCAGGGTCAGCAGTTCCAAGTCAGGCCAAAGGGGGTTCACAGCCACTAGGGCACGGTGAGACCCAGAGGGGGACCAGAGTCAACTGGTCCAGGTGAGGTCCAGTTGTGGAACACAGTCACCGGGTCCCAATTTTACCCAGTTGAAGACCATGGTCAACAGGGCCAGGTGAGACCCAGATGGGGATCGGAGTCCCCAAATCCAGGTGAAGCCAAGGTGGGGACCACAGTCACCAGATCCAGGGTAGTCTCAGGTGCCGACCAGAATCAACAGGTCCACGTGAGGCAACCACACACACCAGGTCCCGGTGAGGCCCTGGTGGGGACCAGAGTCACGAGGTACATGAGAAGCTAGAAACACTGCAGCCACCAGGTGAACATCATGTCCATGCTGGAATGAGAATCACCAGTTACAGGTGAGGCCCAGGTGGGGATCCGACTCACCATGTCCAGGTGAGATCCAGGTGGGAACCAGTGTCACCATGTCCAGGAGTGGCCCGGGTGAAGACCAGAGTTGATAGGTCCGGCTGGGTCACTGTTAGTGTACAATATAACCATATGCTGATGCTACCCAGGTGGGTACCAGAGACACCAGGACCTGGTGAGCCCCAGGTGGGACCAGAGACATGAGGTCCAGGTGAGGTCCCGATGGGAACCACAGTCACCAGGTCAGGTGAGGCCATGCTTAGGATCAGAGTCACCAGTTACAGGTGTGACCCAGGTGGAGCCAGAGTCACTTGGTACAGAAGAGGCCAAAGTCCGGACCAGAGTTACCAGGATCAGGTCAGTTCGAGTGTGAAATAGAGTAACCATGTCCCGATGATGCCCAGGTAGAACCAGAGTCATCAGGTCCACATGGGGCACAGGTGGGGAGCATGATAACTAGGTCCCAGTGAGGCCCAGGTGAGGACCAGGGTCACCAGGTCTGGTTGAGGCCTAGAGGGGTACCAGAAACACCTGGTCCAGGTGACATCCAGATGGGGACCAGAGTCACCATGTCAGGGTGAGGCCCAGAAAGGTTCCAGAGTCATCAATGTCCAGGTGAGGCTCAGGTGTGGAACAGATTCACCAGGTACCAATGATGCCCAGGTGAGGACCAGAGTCACCAGGTCTGAGTTACATGCAGATAGGATCAGAGTCACCAGTTCCAGGTGAGGCCAAGAAAGAGTCCACAGCAATCAGGTCCAGGTGGGGAACAAAGCCCCGAGGACTGGGTGAGGCCCAGATGGGGACCAGATTCACCAGGTCCAGGTGATTCCCAGGTGGTGAACAGAGTTACGAGTTCCGGGTGAGGACCAGGGAAGGACCAGATTCACCAGGTCCAAGTGAGGCCCACGTGGGGACATGTGTCACCAGGCATGTGTGAGGCCCAAGTGACAACCCCTCTCACCAGGTCCAGGTGAGGCCAACATGCAGGCCATGCAGAGGAACCGTGTCCCGATGATGCCAAGGTAGGGACTAGAGTTCTCAGGTCCAGGTGAGGCCAACCTGCAGGCCATGCAGTGGAACATGTCCCGATGATGCCCAGGTAGGAACCAGATTTACCAGGTCCAGGTGAGGCCAACCAGCAGGCCATGCAGTGGAACAATTTCCCGATGATGCCCAGTGAGTGACCAGAGTCACCAGGTCCAAATGAGGCCCAGATGGAGCATATTCACTAGGTGCAGGTGAGGCCCAGTTGAGGATCACAGTCACCAGATATGGTTGAGTCCTAGAGGGTTACCAGAATCACCTGGACCAGGTGACATCCAGATGGGGACCAGAGTCACCAGGTCAGGGAGAGGCCCTGAGAGGTTCCAGAGTCATCATGTCCAGGTGAGACTCAGGTGAGGAACAGAGTCACCAGGTACCAATGATGCCCAGTTGAGGACCAGATTCACCAGATCTGGGTGACGTGCAGATACGATCAGAGTCAGCAGTTCCAGGTGAGGCCAAGAAGGAGACCACAACAATCAGGTCCAGGTGGCGAACAAAGTCGCCAGGAATGGGTGAGGCCCAGATGGGGACCAGATTCACCAGGTCCAGGTGAGGCCCAGGTGGTGAGCAGAGTCCCCGGGTCTGGGAGAGGACCAGGTAAGGACCAGATTAACAGATCAAAGAGGCCCACGTGGGGACCTGAGTCACCAGGTTTGGGTGAGGCCTAGAGGGGTACCAGATTCACCTGGTCTAGGTGACATCCAGATGGGGATGAGCGTAACCATGTCAGGGCTAGGCCCAGAGGGGATCCAGAGTCATCATGTCCAGGTGAGGCTCAGGTGAGGAACAGAGTATCCAGGTCCTAATGGTCCACAGGTGAGGACCAGAGTCACCATATCTTGGAGAGGCCCAGTTAGGATCAGAGTTACCACTTCCAGGTGAGGCCAAGAAGGTGTCCACAGGAATCAGGTCCAGGTGGGGAACAAAGTCACCAGGACTAGGTGATGCCCAGGTGGTGACCAGATTTACCAGTTCCGGGTGAGGACTAGTTAAGGACAACATTCACCAGGTCCTAGTGAGGCCCACGTTGGGACCTGTGTCACCAGGCATGGGTAAGACCCAGGTGGGGACCCCACTCACCAGGTCAAGATGAGGCCAACCTGAAGGCCATGCAGAGGAACCATGTCTCGATGATGCCCAGGTAGGGACCAGAGTTGCCAGGTCCAGGTGAGGCCAACCAGCAGGCCATGCAGTGGATCCATTTCCCGATGATGCCCAGTGAGTGAACAGAGTCACCAGGTCCAAAAGAGGCCCAGATGGAGCATATTCACTAGGTCCAGATGTGGCCCAGTTGAGGACAATAGTCACCAGATCTGGTTGAGACATAGAGGGGTACCAGAATCACCTGGTGCAGGATTCATCAGGTCTAATTGAGGCATAGCTGGTGACAAGAGTCACCAGGTCTGGGAGCGGCCTAGGTGGGGCAAGATTCAGCAGTTCTGAGTTAGGTCCAAGTGGGGATGAGAGACACCAGGTCCAGGTGAGGCCAAACTGAGGACCAGAGTCACCAGATCCAGGTGAGTTCCATGTTGGAAAGAGAGTCACCAGGTGCAGGAGAGGTCCAGGTGGGGACCAGAGTCACCAGATCCAGGTGAGGTACAGGTGGGGACCAGAGTCACCAGATCCAGGTGAAGCCCAGGTGTAGACCACAGTCACCAGATCCAGGGTATTCTCAGGTGCAGACCAGAATCACCAAGTCCAGGTGAGGTGTAGGTGGCAACCACACTCACCAGGTCCCGGTGAGGCCCTGGTGGGGACCAGAGTCACGAGGTACATGAGAATCTAGAAACACTGCATCCACCAGGTCCACATGTAGTCCATGTGGGAAAAACAATCACCAGTTACAGGTGAGGACCAGGTGGGGATCCAACTCACCATGTCCAGGTGAGATCCAGGTGGGAACCAGTGCCACCATGTCCAGGTGTGGCCCCGGTGAAGACCAGAGTTAATAGGTCCAGCTGGATCACTGTTAGTGAACAGTGTAACAATATCCTGATGTTACCCAGGTGGGGACCAGAGACAAAGGTCCAGGTGAGATCCCGATGGGAACCACAGTCACCAGGTCAGGTGAGGCCATGCTTAGGATCAGAGTCACCAGTTACAGGTGAGGCCCAGGTAGAGCCAGAGTCACCTGGAACAGAAGAGGCCAAAGTCAGGACCAGAGTTGCCATGATAGATCAGTCCCAGTGGGGAATACAGTAACCAATTCCCGAGGATGCCCAGGTAAAACCAGAGTCACCATGCCCAGATGTGGCGCAGGTGGGGAGCATGTTCACTAGGTCCCGGTGAGGCCCACTTGGGGCCCAGAGTCACCAGGTCAAGTTGAGGCCTGGAGGGGTACCAGATTCACCTAGTCTAGGTGAAATCCAGATGGGGACCAGAGTCACCATGTCAGGCTGAGGCCCAGAGGGGATCCAGAGTCATCATGTCCAGGTGAGGCTCACGTGTGGAACAGAGTATCCAGGTGATAATGGTCCACAAGTGAGGACCAGAGTCACTAGTTCAGGGTGAGGCCCAGTTAGTATCAGAGTCACCAGTTCCAAGTGAGGACAAGAAGGAGTCCACAGCAATCAAGTCCAGTTGGGGAACAAAGTCACCAGGAACGGATGACCCTAGATGGGGACCAGATTCACCAGGTCCAGGTGATTCCCAGGTGGTGACCTGAGTTAACAGTTCCGGGTGAGGTCCAGGTAAGGTCCAGATTCACCAGGTCCAAGTGAAGCCCACGTGGGGACCTGTGTCACCAGGCATGGGCGAGGCCCAGGTGGCAACCCCACTCACCAGGTCCAGGTGAGGCGAACCTGCAGGCCATGCAGAGGAACCATGTCCTGATGATGCCCAGGTAGGGACGAGATTTAACAGGTCCAGGTGAGGCCAACCTGCAGGCCATGCAGTGAAACCATGTCCCGATGATGCCGAGGTTGGGATCAGAATCACCAGGTCCAATGAGACCAAGATGGAGCATATTTACTAGGTCCATGTGAGGTGCAGTGGAGTACCAGAGTCACAAGACCTGGTTGAGGCCTAGAGGGGTACCAGAATCACCTGGTCCAGGTGACATCCAGATGGGGACCAGAGTCACCAGGTCAGGATGAGGCCCAGAGAGGTTCCAGAGTCAACATGTCCAGGTGAGGCTCAGGTGTGGAACAGAGTCACCAGGTACCAAAGATGCCCAGGTGAGGAACAGAGTCACCAGGTCTGGGTAATGCCCAGATAGGATCAGAGTCACCAGTTCAAGGTGAGGCCAAGAAATAGTCCACAGCAATCATCCAGGTGGGGAACAAAGTCACCAGGACTGGGTGATGCCCAGATGAGGACCACATTGACCAGGTCCAGGTGAGGCCCAGGGGGTGACCAGAGACCCCGGGTATGGGAGAGGACCAGGTAAGGACCAGATTCACCAGGTCCAAGAGGTCGACGAGGGGCCTGTGTCCCCAGGTGCGGGTGAGTCACAGGTGGCAACCACACTCACCAGGTCCAGGAGAGGCCATCTTTCGCGCCATGCAGAGGAACCGTCTCCCGATGATGCCCATGTAGGAACCAGAGTTACCAGGTCCAGGTGATGCCACCCTGCAGGCCATGCAGTGGAACCATGTACCGATGATGCCGAAAGAGGGACCAGAGTCACCAGGTCCAAATGAGGCCCAGATGGAGCATATTCACTAGGTCCAGGTGAGGCCCAGTTGAGGACCTCAGTCACCAGGTTGAGGCTCAGAGGGGTACCAAAATCACCTGCTCCAGATGACATCCAGATGGGGACCAGAGTCACCAGGACAGGGTGAGGCCCAGAGAGGTTCCAGAGTCATCATGTCCAGGTTAGGCTCAGGTATGGAACTGAGTCACCAGGTACCAAGATGCCCACATGAGGACCAGAGTCAACAGATCTGGGTGACGCGCAGATAGGATCAGAGTCACCAGTTGCAGGTGAGGCAAAGAAAGAGTCCACAGCAATCAGTTCCAGGTGGGGAACAAAGTAACCAGGATTGGGTGAGGCCCAGATGGGGACCAGTTCCCCTTCTACAGGTGAGGCCCAGGTGATGACCAGAGTCCCCAGGTTGGGAGAAGACGAGGTAAGGACCAGATTCACCAGGTCCAAGAGGCCCACGTGGGGACCTGAGTCACCAGGTATGGGTGAGCCACAGGTGGCAATCCCTCTCACCAGGTTCAGGTGAGGCCAACCTGCAGGCGGTGCGCGGAACCATGTCCCGATGATGCCCAGGTAGGGACCCGAGTCACCAGGTCCAAATGAGGCCAAGATGGAGCATATTCACTAAGTCCACGTGAGGCCCAGTTGAGGACCAGAATCACCAGATCTGCTTGAGGCCTAGATGGGAACCAGAATCACCCAGTCCGGGTTACGTCCTAATGGGGACCAGAGTCACCAGGTCAGGGTGAGGCCCAGAGAATTTCCAGAGTCTTCATGACCAGGTGAGGCTCAGGTGTGTAAAAGAGTCACCAGGTACGAATGATGCCCAGGTGAGGACCAGAGTCAACAGGTCTGGGTGACGCGCAGATAGGATCAGAGTCACCAGTTCCAGGTGAGGCCAAGAAAGAGTCCACAGCAATCAGGTCAAGGTGTGGAACAAAGTCACCAAGAATGGGTGAGGCCCAGATTGGGACCAGATTCACCAGGTCCAGGTGATTCCCAGGTGGTGACCAGGGTCATCGGGTCTGGGAGAGGACCAGGTAAGGACCAGATTCACCAGGTCCAAGAGGCTCACGTGGGGACCTGAGTCACCAGGTATGGGTGAGGCCCTAGTGGCAACCCACTCACCAGGTCCAGGTGAGGCCAACCTGCAGGCCAGAGTCACCAGATCCAGGTGAGGCCCTAGAGGGGACCGGAGTCCCCAGGTAAATATGAGTCTACAAGAACACCACAGTCACCAGGTCCAGGTGTGGTTCATGTGGGAACGAGAGTCACCAGGTCCAGGTGAGACCCAGGTGGGGACCATAGTCCCCAGGTCCAGATTGAGGACTAGGTAGGGGGACCAGAGTCATCAGGACTTGTTGAGGCCAAAGTGTGGAGCAAAGTTATCATGTCCAGGTGAGGCCCAGGTGGGGAACAGAGTAACCATGTCTCATTGATGCCAGGTGGGAAAAAAGTCACAAGGTCCAGACGAGGCCTAAGTGAGGAGTAGATTCACCAGGTCCTGTTGAGGCCCACCTGAGGACAAGTGTCGCCAGCCCCGGGTGAGTCCCAGAGGGGACCAGAGTCACGCGGTCCTGGTGATATCCAGGTGGGGACCAGAGTCACCACATCAGGGTGAGACCCAGAGGGGACGAGAATCACTAGGTCCAGGTGAGGCCCCGATGTGGAACTGAGAACCCAGGTCCCATGATGCCCATATGAGGACCTGAGGCACCAGGTCCAGGTGAGGTCCTGTGGGAACCAGTCACCTCGTCCAGGTGAGGCCCAGGTGGGACCAGAGTCACCAGGTCCAGGTGAGGCCCAGGTATATAAGAGAGTATCCAGGTCCCAATGATGCCCAGGTAAGGACCAGAGTCAACAGGTCCAGGAGAGGCCCAAAAATGGTTCAGAGTCATTGTATTCCAGGTGAGGCCCGATGGAGACCACAGGAACCAGGTCCAGGAGAGCCCCATATGGGAACCAGAGCCACCAGATCCAGGTGATGTCTGGGTGGGACCACAGTCACAAGGCCCAGGGGAGGCGCAGGTTGCAACAGGTTTCACCAAGTCCAGGTGAGGCCCAGGTAGCGACCGGTCACCAGATCCAGGTGCGGAACAGCTAAGGACCAGATTCACCAGGCCCAAGTGAAGCCCAAGGGGTGACCAGAGTCACCAGGTAGGGGTGAGGCCCAGAGGGGGAACCAGAGTAACCAGTTTAGTTTGAGGCCCAGAATGGGACCCTAGGTCCCTGGTGAAAGTGAGGCGCAGATGTGGAATAGAGTATCCAGATCCCATGATGCCTGGGTGAGGACCAGAGTGTCTAGGGCCATGCAGGCCCAGATGGGGAACAGAATCACTAGGTCCTGGTGAGGCATAGAATAAGACCACAGTCAGCAGTATCAGGTAAGCCCCTTGTGGGAACCAGAGCCACTCTATCCAGCTGAGTCCCAGGTCCTTGGAGGCCCCCGTGAGGACCAGATTCATCAGGTCGAATTGAGGCATAGCTGGGAACAAGAGTCACCATGTCTGCGTGCGGCCTAGGTGGGGCAAGATCAGCAGTTCTGAGTTAGGTCAAAGTGGGGAGAGACACCAGGTCCAGGTGAGGCCAAACTGAGGACCATAGTCACCAGATGCAAGTGAGGTCCATGTTGGAAAGTGAGTCACCAGGTCCAGGAGAGGTTCAGGTATGGACCAGAGTCACCAGTTCCAGGTGAAATCCAGGTGGGGACCAGAGTCACCAGATCCAGGTGAAACCCAGGTGGGGACCAGAGACACTAGGTCCAGATGAGGCCCAGGTGAGGACCAGAGTTACCAGGTACACGTGAGGCCCCGGTGGGGATCAGAGGAAACAGGTCTATGTGAGGCCGCCTTGGGGACCATGGTCAACAGGTCTACTTGAGGCCAAGGTGTGGAACACAGTAAGCAGGTCCTGGTGAGTCCCACGTGGTGACAAGGGTCACCACGTTCAGGTGGGGCCCAGTTGCGGACCAGGATCACCAGGTACAGGGGAGGCCCTTGAGAGAACCAGAGTCAACAGTTAGAGGTCAGGCGCAGGTGGCAACCAGGGTCAGCAGGTCCAAGTCAGGCCAAAGTGGGGTTCACAGTCACTAGGGCACGGTGAGACCCAGAGGGGGACCAGAGTCACCTGGTCCTGTGAGGTCCAGTTGTGGAACTCAGTCACCGGGTCCCAATTTTGCCCAGTGAGGACAATGGTCAACAGGGCCAGTTGAGGCCCAGATGGGGACCGGAGTCCCCAAATCCAGGTGAAGCCCAGGTGGGGACCACAGTCACCAGATGCAGGGTAGTCTCAGGTGCAGACCAGAATCACCAGGTCCAGCTGAGGTGCAGGTGGCAACCACACTCACCAGGTCCCGGTGAGGCACTGGTGGGGACCAGAGTCACGAGGACATGAGAAGCTAGAAACACTGCAGCCACCAGGTCGACATGATGTCCATGTGGAAGCGAGAATCACCAGTTAAAGCTGAGGAACAGGTGGGGATCTGACTCACCATGTCCAGGTGAGACCCAGGTGGGAACGAGTGTCACCATGTCCAGGTGTGGCCCAGGTAAAGACCAGAGTTAATAGGTCCAGCTGGGTCACTGTTAGTGAACAGTGTAACCATATCCTGATGCTACCCAGGTGGTTAGCAGAGACACCAGGTCCTGGTAAGGCCCAGGTGGGACCGGAGACCTGAGGTCCAGGTGAGGTCCCGATGGGAAGCACCAGGTCAGATGAGGCCATGCGTAGGATCAGAATCACCAGTTACAGGTGAGGTCCAGGTGGAGCCAGAGTTACCTGGTACAGAAGAGTCCAAAGAGAGGACCAGAGTTAATAGGATCAGGGGATTCCCAGTGTGGAATAGAGTAAGATTGTACCGATGATGCCCAGGTAGGGACCAGAGTCACCAGGTCCAAGTGAGGCCCAGATGGAGCATATTCACTAGGTCCAGGTGAGGCCCAGTTGAGGACCAGAGTCACCAGATCTTGTTGAGTCCTAGAGGGGTACAAGAATCACCAGGTCCAGGTGACATCCAGATGGGAACCTGGGTCACCAGGTCAGGGTGAAGCCCAGAGTGGTTCCAGTGTCATCATATCCAGGTGAGGCTCAGGTGTGGATCAGAGTCTTCAGGTACCAATGATGCCCAGGTGAGGACCAGAGTCACCAGGTCTGGGTGACACTCAGATAGGATCAGAGTCGCCAGTTCCGGGTGAGGCCAAGAAAGAGTCCACAGCAATCAGGTCCAGGTGGGGAAAAAAGTCACCAGGACTGGGTGAGGCACAGATGGGTACCAGCTTCACCAGGTCCAGGTGAGACCCAGGTGGTGACCAGTGTCCCCGTGGTGGGAGAGGACCAGGTAAAAACAAGATTCACCAGGTCCAAGAGGACCACGTGGTGACCTGAGTCACCAGGTGTGGGTGAGGCCCAGGTGTCAACCCCACTCACCAGGTCCAGGTGAGGCCAGCCTGCAGGCCAGAGTCACCAGATCCAGGTAATGCCCTAGTGGGGACCGGTGTCACCAGGAAAATGTGAGTCTACATGAACACCACAGTCACCAGCTCCAGGTGTGGTTTATGTGAGAACGAGAGTCACCAGGTCCAGGTCAGACCCAGGTGGGGACCACACTCACCAGGTCCAGATTGAGGCCTAGGTGGGGGGACCAGATTCATCAGGACCAGTTGAGGCCAAAGTGTGGAGCAAAGTTTTCATGTCCAGGTGAGGCCCAGGTGGGGAACAGAGTAACCATGTCCCATTGATGCCATGTGGGAAAAGAGACACATGGTCCAGAGGAGGCCTAAGTGAGGAGTAGATTCACCAGGTCCTGTTGAGGCCCAGTGGAAGACCAGTGTCCCCAGCTCCGGGAGAGTCCCAGAGGGGGACCAGAGTCACCCGGTTCTGGTGATATCCAGGGGTGACCAGAGTCACCACGTCAGAGTGAGGCCCAGAGGGGGACGAGAATCACTAGGTCCAGGTGAGGCCCCGATGTGGAACTGAAAAACCAGGTCCCATGATGCCCATATGAGGACCTGAGTCACCAGGTCCAGGTGAGTTCCCTGTGGGAACCAGTCACCTCGTCCAGGTGAGGCCCAGGTGGGACCACAGTCACCAGGTCCAGGTGAGGCCCAGGTATATAAGAGAGTATCCAGGTCCCTGTGATGCCCAGGTAAGGACCAGCGTCATCAGTTCCAGGAGAGGCCCAAATATGTATCAGAGTCATTGTGTTCCAGGTGAGGCCAGATGGAGACAACACGGACCAGGTTCAGGAGAGCCCCATATGGGAACCAGAGCCACCAGATTCTGGTGAGGTCCAGGTGGGACCACAGTCACAAGGTCCAGGTGAGGCGCAGGTGTCAACAGGATTCACCAAGTCCAGGTGAGATCCAGGTGGCGACCAGTCACCAGAGCCAGGTGAGAACCAGCTAAGGACCAGATTCACCAGGCCCGAAGCGAAGCCCAAGGGGTGACCAGAGTCACCAGGTAAGGGTGAGGACCAGAGTGTGAACCAGAGTAACCAGTTTAGTTTGAGGACCAGAATGGGACCAGAGTTTCCTAGACAAAGTGAGGCCCAGTTGTAGAATAGAGTATACAGGTCCCAATGATGCCTGGGTGAGGACCAAGGTTACTAGGGCCATGCAGGCCCAGATGGGGAACAGAATCACTAGGTCCCGGTGAGGGATAGAATAAGACCACAGTCAACAGTATCATGTGAGCCCCTTGTGGGAACAAGAGACACTCAATCCAGGTGAGTCCCAGGTCCATGTGAGGCCCACGTGAGGACCAGATTCATCAGGTCGAATTGAGGCATAGCTGGGGACAAGAGTCACCAGGTCTGGGTGCGGCCTAGGTGGGGCAAGATTCAGCAGTTCTGAGTTAGGTCAAAGTGGGGACGAGAGACACCAGGTCCAGGTGAGGCCAAACTGAGGACCAGAGTCACCAGATCCAGGTGAGGTCCAGGTTGGAAAGAGAGTCACTAGGTCCAGGAGATGTCCAGGTGGGAACCAGAGTCACCAGATCCAGGTGAAGCCCAGGTTGGGGACCATAGTCACTAGGTCCAGATGAGGCCCAGGTGAGGATCAGAGTTACCAGAATACACGTGAGCCCCCGGCGGGTATCAGAGCCAAAAGGTCCACGTGAGGCCGTCTTGGGGACCATGGTCAACAGGTCTACCTGAGGCCCAGGTGTGGAACACAGTAAGCATGTCCAGGTGAGTGCCCGGTGGTGACAAGAGTCACCAAGTCCAGGTGAGACACAGGTGGGGACCAGGATCCCCAGGTCCAGGGGAGGTCCTTCAAAGAACCAGAGTCAACAGTTCGAGGTGAGGCGCAGGTGGCAACCTGGGTCAGCAGGTCGAAGTCAGGCCAAAGTGGGGTACAAGGTCACTAGGGGACGGTGAGACCCAAGTGGGACCAGAGTCACCTGGCTCCAGGTGAGGTTCAGTTGTGGAACACAGTCACCGGGTCCCATATTGCATGTTGAGTACCATGGTCAACAGGGGCAGGTGAGGACCAGATGGGGACCGGAGTCCCCAAATCCAGGTGAAGCCCAGGTGGGGACCACAGTCACCAGATCCCGGGGAGTCTCAGGTGCAGACCAGAATCACCATGTCCAGGTGAGGTGCAGGTGGCAACCACACTCACCAGGTCCCAGGTGAGGCCCTGGCGGGGACCAGAGTCACGAGGTACATGAGAAGCTAGAAACACTGCAGCCACCAGGTCCACATGACGTCCATGTGGGAACGAGAATCACCAGTTACAGGTGAGGACCAGGTGGGATCTGAATCACCATGTCCAGGTGAGACCCTGGTGGGAACCAGTGTCACCATGTCCAGGTGTGGCCCAGGTGAAGACTAGAGTTAATAAGTCCGGCTGGGTCACTGTGAGTGAACCGTGTAACCATATCCTGATGGTACCCAGATGGGTACCAGAGACACCAGGTCCTGGTGAGGCCCAGGAGGGACCTGAGACATGAGGTCCAGGTGAGGTCCCGATGGAAACCACAGTCACCAGGTCAGGTGAGGCCATGCTTAAGATCAGAGTCACCAGTTACAGGTGAGGCCCAGGTGGAGTCAGAGTCACCTGGTACAGAAGAGGTCAAAGTCAGGACCAGAGTTACCAGGATCAGGTCAGTCCCAGTGTGGAATAGAGTAACTATGTCCCGATGATGCCCAGGTAGACCCAGAGTTACCAGGTCCAGATGAGGTACAGGTGGGGAGCATCTTCACTAGGTCCCGGTTAGGCCCAGTTGAGGACCAGAGCCACCAGGTCTAGTTGAGGCTTGGAGGGGTACCAGATTCACCTGGTCTAGGTGACATCCAGATGGGGACCAGAGTCAACATGTCAGGCTGAGGCCGAGAGAGGATCCAGAGTCATCATGTCCAGGTGAGGCTCAGGTGTGGAACAGAGTATCCAGTTCATAATGGTCCACAGGTGAGGACCAGATTCACCAGAACTGGGTGAGGCCCAGTTAGGATCAGAGTCACTAGTTCCAGGCGAGGGCCTAGAAGGAGTCCACAGCAATCAGGTCCAGGTGGGCACAAAGTCACCTGGACTGGATGAGGCCTAATGGGGACCAGAATCACAATGTCCAGGTGATTCCCAGGTGATGACCAGAGTTACCAGTTCCGGGTGAGGACAAGGGAAGGACCAGATTCACCAGGTCCACGTGAGGCCCACGTTGGGACCTGTGTCACCAGGCATGGGTGAGTCTCAGGTGACAACCCCACTCACTAGGTCCAAGTGAGGCCAACCTGCAGGCCATGCCGAGGAACCATGTCCTGATGATGCCCAGGTGGGGTCTAGAGTTATCAGGTCCAGGTGAGGCACACCTGCAGGCCATGCAGTGGAACCATGTCCCGGTAATGCCGAGTTAGGGATCAGAATCACCATGTCCAGATGAGGCCCAGATGGAGCATATTCACTAGGTCTAGGTGAGGCCCAGTTGAGGACCAGAGTCACCAGATCTGGTTGAGCCCTATAAGGGAACCAGAATCACCTGGTTCAGGTGACATCGAGATGGGGACCAGAGTCACCAGGAAAGGGTGAGGCCCAGAGAGGTTCCAGAGTCATCATGTCCAAGTGAGGCTCAGGTGTGGAACAGAGTCACCAGGTACCAATGATGCCCAGTTGAGGACCAGATTCACCAAGTCTGGGTGACGCTCAGATAGGATCAGAGTCACCAGTTCCAGGTGAGGCCAAGAAGGCGTCCACAGCAATCAGGTCCATGTGGGGAACAAATTCACCAGGACTGGGTGAGGCCCAGATGGGGACCAGATTCACCAGATCCAGGTGAGGCCCAGGTGGTGACCAGAGTCCCCGAACCTCGGAGAGGACCAGGTAAGGTCAAGATTCACCAGGTCCATGGGATCCCTGGGTGGCGCAGCGGTTTGGCGCCTGCCTTTGGCCCAGGGCGCGATCCTGGAGACCCGGGATCGAATCCCACATCGGGCTCCCGGTGCATGGAGCCTGCTTCTCCCTCTGCCTGTGTCTCTGCCTCATTCTCTCTCTCTCTGTGACTATCACAAATAAATAAAAATAAAAAAAAAAAAAAATTAAAAAAAAAAAAAAAAAAAAAAAAAAGATTCACCAGGTCCAAGAGGCCCACGTGTGGACCTGAGTCAACACGTATGGGTGCGGCCCATTTGGCAACCCCACTCACCAGGTCCAGGTGAGGCCAACCTGCAGGTCAGAGTCACCAGATCCAGGTGAGGCCCTAGTGGGGACCGGAGTCACAGGTAAATGTGACTCTACAAGAACACCACAGTCAACAGGGCCAGGTGTGTTTCAAGTGGGAACGAGAGTCACCAGGTCCAGGTGAGACCCAGGTGGGGACCACACTCACCAGGTCCAGATTGAGGCCTAGGTGCGGGGACCACATTCATCAGGACCAGTTGAGGCCAAAGTGTGGAGCAAAGTTATCATGTCCAGGTGAGGCCCATGCGGGCAACAGAGTAACCATGTCCCATTGATGCCACGTGGGAAAAGAGTCACAAGGTCCAGACGAGGCTTAAGTGAGGAGTAGATTCACCAGGTCCTGTTGAGGCCCAGCTGAGGACTAGTATCCCCAGCTCCGGGAGAGTCCCAGAGGGTGATCAGAGTCACCCAGTTCTGGTGATATCCAGGGGTGACCAGATTCACCACGTCAGGGTGAGGCCCAGAGGGGACGAGAATCACTAGGTCCAGGTGAGGCCCCGATGTGGAAATGAGAAACCAGGTCGATAGATGCCCCTATGAGGACCTGAATCACCAGGTCCAGGTGAGGTCCCTGTGGGAACCAGTCACCACGTCCAGGTGAGGCCCAGGTGGGACCACAGTCACCAGGTCCAGGTGCGGCCAGGTATATAAGAGAGTATCCAGGTCCCAGTGATGCCCAGGTAAGGACCAGCGTCATCAGGTCCACGAGAGGCCCAAATATGTATCAGAGTCATTGTGTTCCAGGTGAGGCCAGATGGAGACAACACGGACCAGATTCAGGAGAGCCCCATATGGGAACCAGAGCAACCAGATTCGGGTGTGGTTCCAGGTGGGACCACAGTCACAAGGTCCAGGTGAGGCGCAGGTGGCAACAGGATTCACCAAGTCCAGGTGAGGCCCAGGTGGCGACCAGTCACCAGATCCAGGTGCGGACCAGCTAAGGACCAGATTCACCAGGCCCAAGTGAATCCCAAGGGGTGACCAGAGTCACCAGGTAAGGTTGAGGCCCAGAGGGGGAACCAGAGTAAGCAGTTTAGTTTGAGGCGCAGAATGGGATCAGAATTCCCTTGGCAGTGTGAGGCCCAGGTGTGGAATAGAGTATCCAGGTCCCAATGATGCCTGGGTGAGGACCAGAGTCACAAGGGCCATGCAGGCCCAGATGGGGAACAGAATCACTAGGTCCTGGTGAGGCATAGAATAAGACCACAATCACCAGTATCAGGTGAGCCCCTGAGGGAACCAGAGCCACTCTATGCAGCTGAGTCCCAGGTCCATGTGAGGCCCACGTGAGGACCAGATTCATCAGGTCGAATTGAGGCAAGGCTGGGGACAAGAGTCACCAGGTCTGGGTGCGGCCTAGGTGGGACAAGATTCAGCAGTTCTGAGTTAGGTCAAAATGGGGACGAGAGACACCAGGTCCAGGTGAGGCCAAACTGAGGACCAGAGTCACCAGATCCAGGTGAGGTCCATGTTGGAAAGAGAGTCACCAGGTCCAGGAGAGGTCCAGGTGAGGTCCAGAGTCCCCAGATCCAGGTGAAGCCCAGGTGGGGACCAGAGTCACTAGGTCCAGATGAGGCCCAGGTGAGGACCAGAGTTACCAGGTACACGTGAGGCGCCGGTAGGTATCAGAGGCAACAGGTCCATGTCAGGCAGGCTTGGGGACCATGGTCAAGAATTCTACTTGTGGCCCAGTGTGGAACACTGTAACCAGGACCAAGTGAGTCCCCGGTGGTGACAAGAGTCACCAGGTCCAGGTAAGGCCCAGGTGGGGACCAGGATCACCAGGTACAGGGGAGGCTCTTGAAAGAACCAGAGTCAACAGTTCGAGGTCAGGCGCAGGTAGCAACCAGGGTCAGCAGGTCCAAGTCAGGCCAAAGTGGGGTTCACAGTCACTAGAGCACGGTGAGACCCCGAGGGGGACCAGAGTAACATGGTCCAGGTGAGGTCCAGGTGTGGAACACAGTCACCGGGTCCCAATTTTGCCCAGTTGAGGACCATGGTCAACAGGGCCAGGTGAGGCCCAGATGGGAATCGGAGTGCCCAAATCCAGGTGAAGCCCAGATTGGCACCATAGTCACCCGATCCAGGGTAGTCTCAGGTGCAGACCAGAATCACTAGGTCCAGGTGAGGTGCAGGTGGCAACCACACTCACCAGGTCCCGGTGAGGCCCTGGTGGAGACCAGAGTCACGAGGTACATGAGAATCTAGAAAAACTGCAGCCACCAGGTCCACATGATGTCCATGTGGGAACGAGAATCACCAGTTAGAGGTGAGGACCCTGTGGGATTCCGACTCACCATGTCCAGGTGAGACCCAGGTGGGAACCAGTGTCACCATGTCCAGGTAGGCCCAGGTGAAGACCAGAGTTAATAGGTCCGGCTGGGTCACTGTTAATGAACAGTGTAACCATATCCTGATGCTACCCAGGGGGGTACGAGAGACACCAACTCCTGGTGAGGCCCAGGTGAGACCAGAGACATGAGGACCAGGTGAGGTCCCATGGGCACCACAGACATCAGGTGAGGTGAGTCCATGCTTAGGATCAGATTCAACAGTTACAGGTGAGGCCCAGGTGGACCTAGAGTCACCTGGTACAGAAGAGCCAAAAGTCAGGACCAGAGTTACCAGGATCAGGTCAGTCCAGTGGGGAATAGAGTAACCATGACCCGATGATGCGCAGGTAGAACCAGAGTCACCAGGTCCAGATAAGGCGCAGGTGGGGAGCATATTCACTAGGTCCCGGTGAGGCCCAGAGGACCAGTGTCACCAGGACTAGTTGAGGCCCAGAAGGGTACCAGATTCACCTGGTCTTGGTGACATCCAGATCGGGACCAGAGTCTTCAGGTCAGGGTGCGGCCCAGAGAGGTTCCAGAGTCAACATGTGCAGATGAGGCTCAGGTGTTGAACAGAGTAACCAGGTACCAATGATGCCCAGGTGAGGACCAGAGTCACCATGACTGGGTGACGCGCAGATAGGATCTCAGTCACCAGTTCCAGGTGAGGCCAAGAAACAGTCCAAAGCAATCAGGTACAGGTGGGGAACAAAGTCACCTGGACTGAGTGAGGCCCAGATGGGGACCAGATCCACCAGGTCCAGGTGAGCCCAGGTGGTGACCAGAGTCCCCGGATCTGGGAGAGGAACAGGTAAGGACCAGATTCACCAGGTCCAAGAGTCTCACGTTGGGACCTGACTCACCAGGTATGGGTGAGACCCAGGTGGCAACCCCACACACCAGGTCCAGGTGAGGCAACCTGCAGGCCATGCAAAGGAACCATGTCCCGACGAGGGGAATTGAGTCACCAGCTATGTGTGAGGCCCAGGTGGCAACCCACTCACCAGGTCAAGGTGAGGCCAACCGGCAGGCCAGAGTCACCAGATCCAGGTGAGGCCCTAGTGGGTACCAGTGTCACCAGGTAAATGTGAGTCTACAAGAACACCACAGTCACCAGGTCCAGGTGAGGTTCATGGGGGAACGAGAATCACCAGTTACAGGTGAGGACCAGGTGGGGATCCGACACACCATGTCCAGGTGAGACCCTGGTGGGAACCAGTGACACCCTGTCCAGGTGTGGCCCAGGTGAAGACCAGAGTTAATAGTTCCGCCTGGGTCACTGTTAGTGAACAGTGTAACCATATCCTGATGCTACCCTGGTGGGTACCAGTGATACCAGGTCCTGGTGAGGGTCAGGAGGGACCAGAGACATGAGGTCCAGGTGAGGTTCCATTGGGAACGACAGTCACCAGGTCTGGTGAGGCCATGCTTAGGATCAGAGTCACCAGCTAGAGGCGAGGACCAGGTGGAGCCAGAGTCACCTGGGACAGAAGAGGCCAAGGTCAGGACCAGAGTTACCAGGATCAGGTCAGTCCCAGTGGGGAATAGAGTAACCATGTCCCGATGATGCCCAGGTAGAACCAGAGTCACCAGGTCCAGATGAGGCGCAGGTGGGGAGCATATTCACTAGGTCCCGGTGAGGCCCATTTGAGGACCAAAATGCCCAGGTCTAGTTGAGGCCTACAAGTGTACCAGATTCACCTGGGGTAGGTGACATCCAGATGGGGACCAGAGTCACGATGTCAGGGTGAGGCCCAGAGGGGATCCAGAGTCATCATGTCCAGGTGAGGGTCAGGTGTGGAACAGAGTATCCAGGTCATAATGGTCCACAGGTGAAGACCAGAGTCACCAGATCTGGGTGAGGCCCACATAGCACCAGACTCACCAGTACCAGGTGAGGCCAAGAATTGTCCAGAGCAATCAGGTCCCGGTGGGGAACAAAGTCACCAGGACTGGGTGAGGCCCAGATGGGGCCAGATTCACCAGGTCCAGGTGATTCCCAGGTGGTGACCAGAGTTACCATTTCCGGGTGAGAACCAGGTAAGGTCCAGATTCACCAGGTCCAAGTGAGGCCCACGTGGGGACCTGTGTCACCGGTATGGGTGAGACCCAGATGTCAACCCCACTCACCAGGTCCAGGGGAGGCCAACCTTCCGGCCATGCAGAGGAACGGTGTCCCGATAATGCCCAGGTATGGACCAGAGTTACGAGTTGCAGGTGAGGGCCCTAATGGGGAACGGAGTC
The DNA here is from genome assembly GCF_011100685.1 of Canis lupus familiaris. Classification (NCBI taxonomy): domain Eukaryota; kingdom Metazoa; phylum Chordata; class Mammalia; order Carnivora; family Canidae; genus Canis; species Canis lupus. Next base: position 44,430 of record NW_023330941.1, read on the forward strand.
ACCAGGTAAATGTGAGTCTACAAGAACACCACAGTCACCAGGTCCTGGTGTGGTTCATGTGGGAACGAGAGTCACCAGGTCCAGGTGAGATCCAGGTGGGGACCACAGTCACCGGGTTCTGGTGATATCCAGCTGGAGACCAGAATCACCACGTCAGGGTGAGGCCTAGAGGGGGACGAGTATCACTAGGTCCAGGTGAGGCCCCGATGTGGAACTGACAAACCAGGTCCCATGATGCCCATATGAGGACCTGCGTCACCAGGTCCAGTTGAGATCCCTGTGGGAACCAGGCACCTCGTCCAAGTGAGGCCCAGGTGGGACCACATTCACCAGGTCCAGGTGAGGCCCAGGTATATAAGTGAGTATCCAGGTCCCAATGAGGCCAGGTAAGGACCAGAGACAACAGATCCAGAATAGGCCCAAATATGGATCAGAATCATTGTTTCCAGGTGAGGCCAGATGGAGACCACATTCACCAGGTCCAGGTGAGGCCCAGGTGGTGACCAGAGTCCCCGGGTCTGGGACAGGAGCAGGTAAGGACCAGATTCACCAGGTCCAAGAGGCCCACGAGGGGAATTGAGTCACCAGCTATGTGTGAGGCCCAGGTGGCAACCCCACTCACCAGTTCAAGGTGAGGCCAACCTGCAGGCCATGCTGAGGAACCATGTCCCGATGATGCCCAGGTTGGGACCAGAGTTACCAGGTTCATGTGAGGCCAACCTGCAGGCCATGCAGTGGAACCATGTCCCGATGATGCCCAGGTAGGTACCAGAGTCACCAGGTCCAAATTAGGCCAGATGGAGCATATTCACTAGGTTCAGGTGAGGCCCAGTTGAGGACCAGAGGCACCAGAACTGGCTGAGGCCTAGAGGGGTACCAGAATTACCTGGTCCAGTGACATCCAGATGGGGATCAGAGTCACCAGGTCAGGGTGAGTCCCAGCCAGGTTCCAGAGTCATCATGTCCAGGTGAGGCTCAGGTTCGAACAGAGTCACCAGGTACCAATGATGCCCAGGTTAGAACCAGAGTCACCAGGTCTGAGTGACGCGCATATAGGATCAGAGTCACCAGATCCAGGTAAGGCCCTAGTGGGGGACCGGAGACACCAGGTAAATGTGAGACTACAAGAACAACACAGTCATCAGGTCCAGGTGTGTTTCATGTGGGAATGAGAGTCACAGGTCCAATGAGACCCAGGTGGGGACCACAGTCACCAGGTCCAGATTGAGGTCTAGATGGGGGGACCAGAATCATCAGGATCAGTTGAGGCCAAAGTGTGGAGCAAAGTTATCATGTCCAGGTGAGGCCCAGGTGGGGTACAGAGTAAACATGTCCAATTGATGCCAGGTGGGAAAAGAGTCAGAAGGTCCAGAAGAGGCCTAAGTGAGGAATAGATTCACCAGCTCCTGTTGAGGCCCAGTTGACTGCCAGTGTCCCCAGCACCGGGTGAGTCCCAGAGGGGGACCAGAGTTACCCGGTTCTGGTGATATGCAGGTGGGGACCAGAGTCACCACGTCAGAGTGAGGCCCAGAGTGGGACGAGAATCACTAGGTCCAGGGAAGGCCCCGATGTGGAACTGAGAAACCAGGTCCCATAATGCCCATATGAGGATCTGAGTCACCAGGTCCAGGTGAGGTCCCTGTGGGAACCAGTCACCTCATCCAGGTGAGGCCCAGGTAGGACCACAGTCACCAGGTCCAGGAGAGGCCCAGGTATATAAGAGTGTACCCAGGTCCCAATGATGCCCATGTAAGTACCAGAGTCAACAGCTCCAGGAGAGGCCCAAATATGAAACAGAGTCATTGTGTTCCAGGTGAGGCCAGATGGAGACCACAAGAACCAGGTCCAGGAGAGCACCATATGGAAACCAGAGCACCAGATCCAGGTGAGGTCCAGGTGGGACCACAGTCACAAGGTCCCGGTGACGCGCAGGTGGCAACAGGATTCACCAAGTCCAGGAGAGGCCCAGGAGGCGAACAGTCACCAGATCCAGGTTCGGACCATCTAAGGACCAGATTCACCAGGCCCAAGTGAAGCCCAAGGCGTGACCAGAGTCACCAGGTAAGGGTGAGACCCAGAGTGGTAACCAGAGTAACCAGTTTAGTTTGAGGCCCAGAATGGGACCAGAGGTGCCTGGTCAAAGTGAGGCCCAGGTGTAGAATAGAGAATCCAGCTCCCAATCATGGCTGAGTGGAGGACCAGAGTCACTAGGCCCATGCAGGCCCTGATGGGGAACAGAATCACTAGGTCCTGGTTCGGCATAGAATAAGACCACAGTCAGCAGTATCCGGTGAGCCCCTTGTGGGAACCAGAGCCACACTATCCAGCTGAGTCCCAGGTCCATGGGAGGCCCACGTGAGTAACTTATTCATCAGGTCGAAATGAGACATAGCTGCGGACAAGAGTCACCAGGACTGGATGCGGCCTAGGTGGGGCAAGATTCAGCAGTTCTGAGTTAGGTCAAAGTGGGGACGAGAGACACCAGGTCCAGGTGTGGCCAAACTGAGTACCAGAGTCACCATATCCAGTTGAGGTCCATGTTAGAAAGAGAGTCACCAGGTCCAGGAGAGGTCCAGGTGTGACTAGAGTCACCACATCCAGGTGAAGCCCAGGTGGGGATCAGAGTCATTAGGTCCAGATGAGGCCAGGTGAGGACCAGAGTTATCAGGTACACGTGAGGCCCCGGTGGGGATCAGAGGCCACAGGTCCATGTGAGGCCGGCTTGGGGACCATGGTCAACAGATCTACTTGAGGCCCAGGTGTGGAACACAGTAAGCAGGTACAGGTGAGTCCCCAGTGGTGACAAGTGTGACCACGTCCAGGTGAGGCCCAGGTGGGGACCAGGATCATCAGGTCCCGGGGAGGCCCTTGAAAGAACCAGAGTCAACAGTTCGAGGTCAGGCGCAGGTGGCAAACCAGGGTCAGGAGGTCCAAGTCAGACCAAAGTGGGGTTCACAGTCACTAGTGCACGGTGAGACCCAGAGGGGGACCAGAGACAACTGGTCCAGGTGAGGCCCAGTTGAGGACCAGTTTCACCATATCTGGTTCGGCTTAGAAGGGTACCAGAATCACCTGATCGAGGTGATATCCAGATGGGGACCAGAGTCACCAGGTCAGGGTGAGGCCCAGAGTGGTTCCAGAGTCATCGGGTCCAGGTGAGGCTCAGGTGTGGAACAGAATCTCCAGGTACTAATGATGCCCAGGTGAGGACCAGAGTCACCAGATCTAGGTGACACGCAGATAGGATCAGAGTCACCAGTTCCAGGTGACTGAGAAGAAGAAGAAGGCGTCTACTAAATCAGGTCCAGGTGGTGAAGAAAGTCACCAGGACTTGGTGAGGCCCAGATTTGGACCAGATTCACCAGGTCCAGGTTATTCCCAGGTGGTGACCAGAGTCCTCGGGGCTGGGAGAGGACCAGCTAAGGACCAGATTCAACAGGTCCAAATGAGGCCCACCTGGGGACCTGAGTCACCAGCTATGTGTGAGGCCCAGGTGGCAACCCCACTCCCCAGGTCCAGGTGAGGCCAACCAGCAGGCTAGAGTCACCAGATGCAGGTGAGGACCAGGAGGGGACCAGAGTCACCAAATCCAGGTGAGGTCCATGTTCAAAGAGAGTCACCAGGTCCAGGAAAGGTCCAGGTGGGGACCAGAGTCACCAGATCCAGGGGAAGCCCAGCTGGGGACCAGAGTCACTAGGTCCAGATGAGGTCAAGGATGGGACCAGAGATACCAGGTACAAGGGAGGCCCCGGTGGGGAGCAGTGGCAACAGGTCCATGTGAGCCCGGCCTGGGGACCATGGTCAACAGGTCTACTTGAGGCCCAGGTGTGGAACACAGTAAGCAGGTCCAGGTGAGTCCCCGGTGGTGACAAGTGTCACCACGTCCAGGTGAGGCCCAGGTGGGGACCAGGATCACCAGTCCAGGGGAGGCCATTGAAAGAACCAGAGTCAAACAGTTCGAGGTCAGTCGCAGGTGGCGACCAGGGTCAGCAGGTCCAAGTCAGGCCAAAGTGGGGTTCACAGTCACTAGGGCACGGTGAGACCCAGAGGGGACCAGAGTCACCTCTTCCAGGTGAGGTCCAGTTGTGGAACACAGTCACCGGGTCCCAATTTTGTCCAGTTGAGGACCATGGTCAACAGGACCAGGTGAGACCCAGATGCGGATTGGATTCCCCAAATCCAGGTGAAGACCAGGTGGGGACCACAGTCAACAGATCCAGGATAGTCTCATGTGCAGACCAGATTCACCAGGTCCAGGTGAGTTGCAGGTGGCAACCACACTCACCAGATCCCGGTGAGGCCCCTGGTGCGGACCAGAGTCACGAGGTACATGAGAAGCTAGAAACAATGCAGCCACCAGTTCCACGTGATGTCCACGTGGGAACGAGAATCTCCAGTTACACGTGAGACCTGGTGGGGATCCGACTCACCATGTCCAGGTGAGACCCAGGTGGGAACAAGTGTCACCATGTCCAGGTGGGCCCAGGTGAAGACCAGAGTTAATAGGTCCAGCTGGGTCACTGTTAGTGAACAGTGTAACCATATCCTGATGCTACCCCGGTGGGTACCAGATACACCAGGTCCTGGTGAGGCCCAGGTGGGACCAGAGACATGAGGTCCAGGTGAGTCCCATGGGAACCACAGTCACCAGGTCAGGTGAGGCCATGCTTAGGATCAGAGTAACCAGTTACAGGTGAGGCCCAGGAGGAGCCAGAGTCTCCTGGTACAGAAGAGGCCAAAGTCAGGACGTGAGTTACCAGGATCAGTTCAGTCCCAGTGGTGAATAGAGTAACCATTTCCTGATGATGCCCTGGTAAAACCAGAGTCACCAGGTCCAGATGAGGCGCAGGTGGGGAGTATGTTCACTATGTCCCAGTGAGGCCCAGATGAGGACTAGAGTCACCAGGTCAAGTTGAGGCCTAGAAGGGTACCAGATTCACCTGGTCTAGGTGACATCCAGATGGGGACCAGAGTCACCATGTCAGGCTGAGGCCCAGAGGGGATCCAGAGTCATCAAGTCCAGGTGAGGCTCAGGTGTGGAACAGAGTATCCAGGTCATGAAATCCACAGGTGAGTACCAGAGTCAGCAGATCTGGGTGAGGTCCAGTTAGGATCAGAGTCACCAGTTCCAGGTGAGGCCAAGAAGGAGTCCACAGCAATCAGGTCCAGGTTGTGAACAAAGTCACCAAGACTGGGTGAGGCCCAGATGGGGGCCAGATTCACCAGGTCCAGGTGATTCCCAGGTGGTGACCAGAGTTACCAGTTCCAGGTGAGCACCAGATAAGGACCAGATTCACCAGGTCCAAGTGAGGCCCACGTGGGGACTTGTGTCTCCAGGTATGGGTGAGGCCCAGGTGGAAATTCCAATCACCAGGTCCAGGTGAGACCAACGTGCAGGCCATGCAGTGGAACCATGTCGCAATGATGCCCACGTAGGGACCAGACTTACCTGGTCCAGGTGAGGCCACCTTTGGGACCTGCTGAGGAAACGTGTCCCGATGATGCCCATGTAGTGACCAGAGACACCAGGTCCAAATGAGGCCCAGATGGAGCATATTCACTAGGTCCAGGTGAGGCCCAGTTGAGGACCAGAATCACCAGATCTGGTTGAGCCTAGAGGGATACCAGAATCACCTGGTCCAAGTGACATCCAGATGGGGACCAGAGTCACCAGGTTAGAGTGAGGCCAGAGAGGTTCAAGAGTCATCATGTTCAGGAGAGGCTCAGGTGTGGAACAGAGTCACCACTACCAAGAGGATGCCCAGGTGAGACCAGAGTCACCAGGTCTGGGTGACGCCAGATAGGATCAGAGTCACCAGTTCCAGGTGAGGCCAAGAAAGAGTCCACAGCAATCAGGTCCAGGTGGGGAACAAAGTCACAGGACTGGGTGTGGCCCAGGTGGGGACCAGATTCACCAGGTCCAGGCGAGGCCCAGTTGGTGACCAGAGTCCCCTGGTATGGGAGAGGACCAGGTAAGGACCAGATTCACCACGTCCAAGAGGTCCACGTGGGGACCTGAGTCACCAGGTATGGGTGAGGCCCAGGTGGCAACCCCACTCACCAGGTCCAGGTGAGGCCAACCAGCAGGCCAGAGTTACCAAATCCAGGAGAGGCCCTAGTGAGGACCAGAGTCACCAGGTAAAATTGAGTCTACAAGAACACCACAGTCACCAGGTCCAGGTGTGATTCATGTGGGAACGAGAGTCACCAGGTCCAGGTGAGGCCAAACTGAGGACCAGAGTCACCAGATCCAGGTGAGGTCCATGTTGGAAAGGAGTCACCAGGTCCAGGAGAGGTCCAGGTGGGGACCAGAGTCACCAGATCCAGGTGAAGTCCAGGTGGGGACCAGAGTCACCAGATCCAGGTGAAGCCCAGGTGGGGACCAGAGTCACTAAGTCCAGATGAGGTCAAGGTGGGGACCAGAGATACCAGGTACAAGTGAGACCCCGGTGTGAGCAGTGTCAACGGTCCATGTGAGGCCGTCCTGGGGAACATGGTCAACAGGTCTACTTGAGGCCCAGGTGTGGAACACAGTAAGCAGGTCCAGGAGAGTCCCCGATGGTGACAATGTCACCACGTCCAAGTGAGACCCAGGTGGGGACCAGGATGACCAGGTCGACGGGAGGCCTTTGAAAAACCAGAGTCTACAGTTTGAGGTCAGGCGCAGGAAGCAACCAGTATCAGCAGGACCAAGACAGGCCATAGAGGGGTTCACAGTCACTAGGGAACGGTGAGACCCAGAGGGGGACCAGAGTCACCTGGTCCAGGTGAGGTCCAGTTGTGGAACACAGTCACCGGGTTCCAATTTTGCCCAGTTGAGGACCATGGTCAACAGGGCCAGGTGAAGCCCAGATGGAGACGGGAGTCCCCAAATCCAAGTGAAGCTCAGGTGGGGACCAGAGTCACCAGATCCAGGGTAGTCTCAGGTGTAGACCAGAATCACCAGGTCCAGGTGAGGTGCAGGATGCAACCACACTCACCAGGTCCCGGTGAGGCCCTGCTGGGGACCAGAGTCACGATGTATGAGAAGCTAGAAACTGCAGCCACAAGGTCCACATTATGTCCATGTGGGAATGAAAATCACCAGTTACAGGTGAGGACCAGGTGGGGATCCGACTCACCATGTCCAGGTGAGACCCAGGTGGGAACCAGTGTCACCATGTCCAGGTGTGGCCCAGGTGAAGACCAGAGTTAATAGGTCGGCTGGGTCACTGTTAGTGAACAGTGTAAACATATCCTGATGCTACCCAGGTGGGAACCACAGAACCAGGTCCTGGTGAGTTCCAGGAGGGCTTAGAGACATGAGGTCCAGAAGAGGTCCGATGGGAACACAGTCACCAGGTCAGGTGAGGCCATGCTTAGGATCAGACTCACCAGTTACAGGTGAGGCCCCTGTTGAGCCAGAGTCACCTGGTACAGAAGAGGCCAAAGTCAGGACCATAGTTACCAGGATCAGGTCAGTCCCAGTGGGGAATAGAGTAACCATGCCCCGATGATGCCCAGGTAGAACCAGAGTCACCAGGTCCAGATGAGGCGCAGGTGGGGAGCATATTCACTCGGTCCCAGTGAGGCTCAGTTGCGGACCAGAGTCACGAGGTCTAGTTGAGGCCTAGAGGGGTACCAGATTCACCTGGTCTACGTGACATCCAGATGGGGAGCAGAGTCACCATGTCAGGGTGAGGCCCATAGGGGATCCAGAGTCATCATGTCCAAGTGAGGCTCAGGTGTGGAACGGAGTATCTAGATCATAATGGTCCACAGGTGAGGACCAGAGTCACCAGATCTGGGTGAGGCCCAGTTAGGATCAGAGTCAACAGTTCCAGTTGAGTCCAAGAAGGAGTCCACAGCAATCAGTCCAGGTGGGGAGAAAGTCACAGGACTGGTGAGGCCCAGATGGGGACCAGATTCAACAGGTCCAGGTGATTCCCAGGTGGCGACCAGGGTTACCAGTCCGGGGGAGGACCAGGTAAGGACAGATTCACCAGGTCCAAGTGAGGCCCACGTAGGGACCTGTGTCACCAGGTATGGGTGAGCCCCAGGTGGTAACCCCACTCACCAGGTCCGGCTGAGGCCAACATGCAGGCCATCAGAGAACCGTGTCCCGATAATGTCCAGGTAGGGACCAGAGTTACCAGGTCCATGAGGCCAACCTGCAGGACATGCAGTGGAACCATGTCCCGATGGTGCCCATGTAGGTACCAGAGGGACGAGCTCCAAATGAGGCCCAGATGGAGAATATTACTAGGTCCAGGTGAGGCCCAGTTGAGGACCAGAGTCACCAGATCTGGTTGAGGCCCAGAGGGGTACCAGAATCCCCTGGTCCAGGTGACATACATATGGGACCAGAGTCACAGGTCAGGGTGAGGCACAGAGTTCGAGAGTCAATCATGTCCAGCTGAGGCTCAGCTGTGGAACAGAGTCACCAGGTACCAATGATGCCCAGGTGAGGACCAGAGTCACCAGATCTGGGTGACGCGCAGATAGGATCAGCGTCACAAGGTCCAGGTGAGGCCAAGAAAGAGTCCACAGCAATCAGGTCCAGGTGGGGAACAAAGTCACCAGGACTGCGTGAGGCCCAGATGGGGACCAGATTCACCAGGTCCAGGTGAGGCCCATGGTCACCAGAGTCCCCGGTTCTGGGAGAGGACCAGGTAAGGACCAGATTCACCAGGTCCAAGAGGCCCACGTGGGACCTGAGTCACAGGTATGGGTGAGGCCCAGGTGGCAACCCCACCACCAGGTCCAGGTGAGGCCAACCTGCAGCCAGAGTCACCAATCCAGGTGAGGCCCTAGTGGGGACCGGAGTCAACAGGTAAATGTGAGTGTACAAGAACACCACAGTCACCAGGTCCAGGTGTTGTTCATGTGGAAACGAGAGTCACCAAATCCAGGTGAGACCCCGGTGGAGACCACAGTCATCAGTTCCAGATTGCGGCCTAGGTGGGGGGACCAGAGTCATCAGGAAGAGTTGAGGCCAAGAGTGGAGCAAAGTTATCATGTCCAGGTGACACCCAGGTGGGGAAGAGAGTAACATGTCCCATTGATGCCAGGTGGGAAAAGAGTCACAAGGTTCAGACGAGGTCTAAGTGAGGAGTAGATTCACCAGGTCCTGTTGAGCCTCAGTTGAGGACCAGTGTTCCCAGGTCCATTTGCGTCCCAGAGGGGGCCCAGAGTCACCCGGTTCTGGTGATGTCCAGGTGGGACCAGTGTCACCACGTCAGGATGAGGCCCAGAGGGGGACGAGAATCACTAGGTCCAGGTGAGGCCCCGATATGGAACTGAGAAACCAGGTCCCATGATGCCCATATGAGGACCTGAGTCACCAGGTCCAGGTGAGGTCCCTGTGGGAACCAGTCACCTCGTCCAGGTGAGGCCCAGGTGGGTCCACAATCACCAGGTCATGTGAAGCCCAGGTATATAAGAGAGTTCCAGGTCCCAATGATACCAGGTAAGGACCTGAGTCTACAGGTCGAGGAGAGGCCCAAATATGGATCAGAGTCATTGTGTTCCAGGTGAGGCCAGATGGAGACCACAGGAACCAGGTCCAGGAGAGCCCCATATGGGAACCGACCCACCAGATCTAGGTGAGGTCCAGGTTGACCACAGTCACAAGGTCCACTTGAGTCGCAGGTGTCAACAGGATTCACCAAGTCCAGGTGAGGCCCAGGTGGCGACCAGTCACCAGATCCAGGTGCGGACCAGCTAATGACCAGATGCACCGGGCCCAAGTGAAGCCCAAGGGTTTACGAGAGTCACCAGGTAAGAGTGAGGCCCAGAGTGGGAACCAGAGTAACCAGTTTAGTTTGAGGCCCAATGGGACCAGAGGTCCCTGGTCAAAGTGAGGCCTAGGTGTGGAATAGAGTATCCAGGTCCCATGATGCCTGGGTGAGGACCAGAGTCACTAGGGCCATGCAGACCCAGATGGGGAAGAAAGCAATAGGTCCTGTTGAGGCATAGAATAAGACCACTGGTGAATAAGTCACCAATATCAGGTGAGTCCCTTGTGGGAACCAGAGCCACTCTATGCAGCTGAGTCCCAGGCCATGTGGGCCCACGTGAGGACCAGATTCATCAGGTCGAATTGAGGCATAGCTGGGGACAAGTGTCACTGGGTCTGGGTACGGCCTAGGTGGGGCAAGATTCAGCAGTTCTGAGTTAAGTCAAAGTGGGGACAGAGACACCAGGTCCATGTGAGGCCAAACTGAGGACCAGAGTCACCAGATCCAGGTGAGGTCCATGTTGGAAAGAGAGTCACCAGTCCAGGAGAGGTCCAGGTGTGTACAAGAGTCACCAGATCCAGGTGAAGTCCCGGTGGGAACAGAGTCACCAGATCCAAGTGAAGCCCAGGTGGGGACCAGAGTCACTAGGTCCAGATGAGGCCCAGGTGAGGACCAGAGTTTCCAGGTACACGTGAGGCCCCGGTGGGGATCAGAGGCAACAGGTTCATGTGAGGCCGGCTTGGGGACTATGGTCAACAGGTCTACTTGAGGCCCATGTGTGGAACACAGTACCAGGTCCAGGTGAGTCCCCGGTGGTGACAAGAGTCACCACGTACATTGAGACCCAGGTGGGGACCAGGATCACCAGGTACAGGGGAGGCCGATGAATGAAACCAGAGTCAACAGTTCGAGGTCAGGCACAGGTGGCACCAAGGTCCAGGTCCAAGTCAGGCCAAAGTGGGTTTCAGAGTCATTAGGGCACGGTTAGACCCGGAGGCGGACCAGAGTCACATGGTCCAGGTGAGGTCCAAGGTTAGACCCGGAGGCGGACCAGAGTAACATGGTCCAGGTGAGGTCTAAAGTCACCGGGTCCCAATTTTGCACAGTTGAGGACCATGGTCAACAGGGCCAGGTGTGGCCCAGATGGGGACCGGAGTCCCAAATCCAGGAGAAGCCAGGTG